>NC_081375.1:52060098-52220098 GCF_030684315.1 Stegostoma tigrinum | reverse complement strand
ACATGCACACACACATGATCTCTCTCTCGCGCGCGCGCACGCACACACACACACACACACACACACACACACACACACACACACACACACACACACACACACTCACACACACACACACACATACACACACACATACACACACACACATGCATGTGCACTCAAACACACACACAGACACAAAGACATACACACACATGTGCACACACACACACTCAAAGGCACACACACACACACATAAAGACACACACACACAGAAAGACACACACACACATGCACACACAAAGACACGCGCGCGCGCGCACGCACACACACACACACACACACACACACACACACACACACACACATGCACACAAGGACACACACACAGATGTACACACACACATGCACACATACAGTTGCACATAGATACGCAAACACACAATCACACATGAAAACACACAAACACACAGTCACAAACACAGACACAGCCACATACACACATACTGGAATGCATACAGACACATACACACACACACACACACACACACACACACACACACACACACACACACACACACACACACACACCCACACAGACGCACACTCACGCATACACACCCACACGTGCCCACACAAATACACAGACACCCAACCAAACAGGCATTGATATACAGAGACACATACACGCACACACACGGTCTCTCTCACGTGTGCGGGCACACATACACACGTGCAATCAAACACACACGTGGACTCAAACGCACACATACGCGCACTCAAACACACACATACGCACACCCAAACACACACACACACACACGCGCACTCAAACACACACACACACACACACACACACACACACACACACACATACACAAAGGTATTAACACACACATGGACACCCAGTTGCACATAGACACGCAAACACACACTCACATATGCAAATACACAAACATACAGTCACAAACACAGACACGCCCACATACACACATACAGGGATGCATACAGACACACACACATACATACACACCCACACAGACACACACTCACGCATACACACCCACACGTGCCCACACAAATACACAGACACCCGACCAAACAGGCATTCACACACAGAGACACATACATACTCACACACTTGGTCTCGCACGCGCGTGCACACACACACACACACACACACACACACACACACACACACACACACACACACACACACAGACAACACACACACACACACACACACGCACACTGGGATGGAGGGGAAGAAAAGATCAGGAGATGCTTCAATGACACCAGTTCCAGGATTCAGTGGAATGCCCCTTTTCCTTTCTCAATTCTTCAACTCTCTGACCTTTTCCTTCAGGTTCTTTCACTTTGTCATGGGAGGAACAAAGAGACTGGTTGACAAATTTTAATTTCCCTAACTTACTGGTCAAAAGTAAACCCTTCTGCAACAGAGGAGACAAAATAAGCTGACTGTGTTCAGGTTTTCAGTATTTTGTGGAGACACCTGGCTTTCCGCAATTCAAAAGCTTCTGCCAGTATTGTTCACATCCACAAGCTGTTCAGGAACTCAGGAGCCAATCAGAAAGTCATTGTCAGGCTGATGGCATCCACAAGTTGTCACAATTCCACAAACCAATCAGCATCCTGTAGTTGGGTGAATGTCACTTTATTTCCACACCACTCTTTTAAATCTTACCCCACTGTTTACAATGCTGCAGTGTAAACTGTAGCAATGAGTTTCAGTAATTTTTTAAATGGTTTTTAAATGGATGGCAACTCTTGCTCAATCCTTTGTTGTAAAGCAGTTTTTATCCCCCAACTGAGTTTGCAATCAAAAATAAAGCAAAATAAAATGATGTGGCCTTTACACTATGTAATGAGCTCATGTTTGGAAAGACAATTGATACTAGTAATGGTATCTTTCACTTTACTGAACCAGCTGACCTGAAACTGTCTGATGGACCAAGGGGATGGCTGATTTGACACAAGTAAATGGGTTGACAGTGCTAAGGCTGCACTGTATTAAAAGGAATGTGCTACCCACAGAATGTCATGTACAAGAGACACTCCCTGAGTGACACCACATTAGCGTTAAACCTGTTTTAATTGCCTCAGCATCACTGAATCATGACTGCAACTTTTCTGGTGCCTTTCATTTATTTTTAATTGAGGTTCCAGGATGGGATTTGCACAAATTATCGACACCACATGCTCCGCCAATCTCTGGAGAATCGCTGGATGCTGCTCGGGGATAGAGAGTGCCATGTTGTTCAGAAATGTTGGAAGGGTTTCAGGCTCTTACCTATCTGTTTATTGGCTTCAGCATTGTGCCTGAGCTTTGCACTGGACAAACATCCTTGTTTATAGACTTCACTGAGAGGCTGAATTTGACAATCTCGGGTTATGTGAACACATGTCCCATTAAAATAGCTATTTCATGTATTGAATTGGCCATTAATTTTAACATAATCTACTGACAGAATCTGATGCCATTGAATCAGTTGATCATGTGATTTTACTCTCCATTAACAGTTTAAATTTCCTCCATCCAATATTCATTTTCTTTTGCCAGTTTTATTGCTGTCCATCCTGATGCTGCTGATTTGTTTTGAGGCACATCACACGAGGCTGTCTCAGTCAAACAACTACACTCTTAGAATGGAAACTTACACCTAGAATCCCTAAAGTGTGAAAACCAGGCCCTTCAGCCTAACAAGTCCACACCAACCATCAAAGCATCCCCCACAGACCCATCCACATCCCTGAACACTACAGGCAATTTCCCATGGCCAATCCACCTAAGCCGGATGCCTTTAGACTGTGGGAGGAAACCAGAGCACCCGGAGTAAGCCCGTGTAGACACGGGAAGAAGGTGCAAACTCCACTCAGACAGTCGCCCGAGGGTGGAATTGAACCCAGCTCCCTGGTGCTGTGAGGCAGCAGTGTTAATCACTGAGCCACCGTGCTGCCCCTAAAGTGCCTTGGAGCTCCATTTGTACAAATCCCCTGCCCAAGCCCCTTGTAATGGTTGTGTGGCATCACGTTGGTTCATTTCATTCCTTTAAAGTGCTATTTGGTGTAATGGAGTAAGATCAGAGCCTGGATAGAGCATTATTGAACCAACAGGAGGCAGAGATACATACTTTCAGGTTGGTGAGTTGGAACTAGTGGAACGTCAAAGAGATCAGTACTGAGACCTCAACCATTTATGATTGATAGGATTAGAAATTAGTTTTTGATTTGATTTCTTGCATTACGTGTGCCTAGGTATGGTGAAAAGTTCTGTTTTGCGAGCAGTGCAGGCAGATCATAGCAAACAAGGGAATACAGATCATAAGGTGTTCAGACAGGGTGAGGCACACAGGTTACACTGCACAGGAGGTGCCCAAAGCAAGATTGACGTTATTTGACGTTAGAGAGGTCCATTAAGAACTCTAATAACAGCGGGGAAGAAGCTGCTCTTGAACCTGTTGGTGCGTTTTAAGCTTCTGTATCTTCTGCCTGATGGAAGAATTGCAAGTGGTTATTATTGGGATGGGAAGGGTCTATGATGATGTTGGCAGCCTTTCTGCAGCAATGAAAACAGTAAGTAGAGTCCACAGCTGGGAGTTTGGCTTCTGCGATGGTCTGGGCTGTGCCCACCACCGCCTGTAGTTACTTACAGTCCTGGGCAGATCAGTTGCCGTACCAGGCCGTTACGCACTCGGACAGTGTAGTTTCAATGGTGCATCTGCAGCAGTTGGTGAGGGACATGCTGAATTTCCTGGGTATTGAGTTTTATTATCACATGTACTCAAGAGCTGTAATACAGGAGGACAGTGAAAAATGTACAAAATTGCCATTCCAAGTGTCATCTTAGGTACAAGGTACCTAGGTATAAATATTAGTGATTATTCATACAGTTCTGAGGAAGGGGTAGCAGACCCAAAACGTTAACTCTGTTTCTTTCCTTCTCAGATGCTGCCAGATCTGCTGAGCTTTTCCAGGAACTTCTGTTTTTGTTCCTAATTTAGAGCATCCGCAGTTCTTTCAGTTTTTATTGATTATTCATATATTGATGACTTGTCAGTTTGCCAATCCTCCAGGATTGGTCTGAAGTCTCCAATAATTGAAGCTCAATCTCCATCACATTGCTGCATGGAAAAAAAAATCACAGGATCTTTAAAAAAGATACCTCATTTGTCATTTTCTTTAAAATACCGTTTACTCGGTCTGTAATATTTTCTTGACATTTTCTTTAAAATATCTCTGTATATTCTCTGAAAGTATTGGAAATAAAGAGAAAAGAAAGCTGCTTCACCAACACTCAAGCATTGCTTAATTATTGAATGAATTTTACTTTTGATTTCCGATTGATAGAGGGAGGGACAATGATGGATTTGTTTGTTCACTAATGGCTTGATTGTGGGTACAAGTCTGTGATAAACTCTCCAGGATTGGCCGGCAAGCCTAATGACTTGGATGAAGGTCCAAATGTATGGGTCTGAAACCTGCTGACCACACAACAATAGGCAAGAGAGAGTCAGAGTCATAGAGCTGTACAGCATGGAATATGACCCTTCGGTCCAACTTGTTCATGTCGGCCAGATATCCTGAATTAATCTAGACTGATTTGCCAGAATTTGGCCCCTATCTCTCTAAACCCTTCCCCTTCGCGTACCCACCTAGATGTCTTTTATCTGTTGTAATTGAACCAGCCTTTATCACTTCCTTGAGTAGCTCATTCCATACACGTACCACCGTCTGTGTGAAAACATTGCCCCTTAGGTCCCTTTTAAATCTTTCCCTTTCACTCTAAACACATGACATCTAGTCTTGGACTCCCCCACCCTGGGAAAAAGAGCCTATCCATGCCCCTCTTGATTTTATAAACCTCTATGAAGTCAACCCTCAGCCTCCAACCCTCCAAGGAAAAATGCCCAGCCTATTCAGCCTCTTCCTGTAGATCACACCCTCCAACTCCAGCAACATCATTGTAAATCGTTTCTGCACCCTTTCAAGTTTACCAGCATTTTTCCTATAGCAGGGAAAATTGAACTCAGAATTGCAAAAGGGGTGCAACCAATGTCCTGTACAGCAGTGACATGACCTCCCAACCCCTATACTGAATGCATTGACCAATAAAGGCAAGCAAACCAAATGCTATCTTAGCTACCATGTCTACCTGCAACTCCACCTTCAAAGAACTATGAATGTGCACCCCAAGGAGTCTTTGTTTGGCAACACTCTACAGGAACTTACCATTTAGGGTATAAATCCTGCCCTGATTTGTCTTTCCAAAGTACAGCACCACACATTTGTCTGAATTAAACTCCATCTGCCACTCCTTGACCCATCAGCCGAGTCAGTTATGAAGATGCATTAAGGAATCTGCAAATGGATAGAGGTTGCTGAAGTGAAGAAGCAAAAGATTGGCAGCTGGAGAATAATGTGGAAAAATGTGAAATTGCCCACTCTGGCAGGGGAAAGAGAAAAAGCAGCATGTTAATTAAATGGAGAAAGAGACAGCAGAGTTCTGCGACATAGAGGATCCGTGTGCCCTGGTAGAATAACACAAAGGGTTAGAATGCAAATAAGCTAATGATTATGAAATGTTGTTATATATTTAAGGGAAATGGAATATAAAAGCAGGCTTCAATCTAGTTGGGAATTTGTGCTAATTCTCAAGGCCCACTTCTCCCAGGGTTAATTATTTAATCAAAATGCACAGGTTCCCCAATTCCTGTCTGATGCAATCATGTTACGGAAAACTCTGACCAGGTTCCTGTATTTAATAAGAATGATTAATTATTACAAATAAGTAAATTCTAATCACAGGCAAACGGCTATGATCTATCGACATATGACTCTATTGAATAAAACTCCCATCCCCTTTTAAACCCCTACACACTCACACGACAGACAGATATTAAAAAAACATATATGGGTGGAGGTTAAAAGCTTGGAAATACACTTCAATGGCAACAATCCACAGGCTTTGATTGGTTATTCCTTTTCCTACCCGCAACTTTATGGTCTCCAAACTCCTTCTTTCCAGATTCTCAGCCCTTTGCTGGTGACACAGGAGGGTTTTACAGATTAATTGCTCAGTTTCACAGTCACTGGTTAGAAGCAAGAGCCTATAGTAAATACTGGAGAGAATGACAGCCTGTCCCCAGGCTCGGCTTACTTTGCAGCAGAGATATAGAGACAGACCTTGCTTCTTCCAGCCTGCAAAACCTTTCGCCATGGTATCATTCACAAACACAAGCTGTTCAGCAGGGCAGTATTGTCATCAGCCTGATAACTTCTGACATCTGTACACGGTCCCAATCGCAAGAAGCAATCAGCTGCCGGTTGCTGGCCAAATCTCATCTCACTTACACATGCTATTTCACCTCCACAACTGCCTTGCAAAGCAACTGCATGAAAATAATTCACAATGGGTTCTGGTGTCTTATTTTCAAAAGTCCTGCAATTTTGTTCTCCATCCCCAGGTTTAGAACTGTTCTTTTCCTGCTTTCATTCACAATCAAAAATACAGAAAAAGAAAGAATTGTAGTTTTTACACTAAGGAGGTCACACCTAGTGTTGTTTATTGTTTAGACCTGCTTACTTCAGTAATGATATGAACAGGCTATGTATGGGTGACTTGATTGAAATATACAAGTTCCTGAATAGTCTGGACAAGGTGAGTCTGGAACGAGAGGGCACTCCCTTAAAATTTGGGGCCACCCTTTCAGGTAAAGATGGGGAGAAATATTTTCTGTCAGAGCGTTGTGTGACTTTGGAACTCTTTGTCTTGGAAGGCAGTGGAGGCTTGGTCATTGCATATTTTTAAGGCAAAATAAATCCACAGCAGGCAGAGGAATGTTGTTGTTTATCTCAAGAGGGTTGGAATATAAAAGCAGTGATGTGCTTCTGAGGCTTTATAATGCTCTAGGTAGGCCCCATGTAGAATACTGTGTCCAATTTTGGGCCCCACACCTCAGGAAGGACATACTGGCGCTGGAGCATGTCCAGTGGAGATTCACACGGATGATCCCTGGAATGGTAGGTTTAACGTATGATGAACGGCTAAGGATCCTGGGATTGTACTCATTAGAGTTTAGAAGGTTGAGGGGAGATCTAATAGAAACTTACAAGATAATGTATGGCTTAGAAGGGGTGGACACTAGGAAGTTGTTTCTGTTAGGCGGGGAGACTAGGACCCGTGAGCACAGCCTTAAAATTAGAGGGGGTAATTTTAAAACTGAAATGAGATGACATTTCTTCAGCCAGAGAGTGGTGGGCCTGTGGAATTCATTGCCACGGAGTGCAGTGGAGGTTGGGACGTTGGATGCCTTCAAGGCAGAGATTGACAAATTCTTGATCTCACAAGGAATCAAGGGCTACGGGGAGAGTGCAGGGAAGTGGAGTTGAAATGCCCATCAGCCATGATTTAAATGGCGGAGTGGACTTGATGGGCCAAATGGCCTTACTTCCACTCCTATGTCTTATGGTCTTATGGGAATAAAAGGTGATTGAGGGATAGATGAGAATGAGGATCCGAAATCCAAACATGGTGCCTCAATGGCTAGCACTGCTTCCTCACAGCGCCAGGGACCCATGTTCAACTGGGCGACTGTCTGGAGTTTGCACATTCTCCCTGTGTCTGTGAAGGCATCCTCCGGATGATCCGGTTTCACCCGCAGTCCAAAGATGTGCAGATTAGGGTGGATTGACCTTGGGGAAATTATCCCTTACTGTCCAGGGATGTGTGGGTTCGGGTGGATTGGCCCTGCTAAATCACCCACAGTGTCTAGGGATGTGCAGGTTAGGTGGAAATGATGGGCTTCAGGTTAGGTAGGTGGGTCTGGGTGGGATGCTCTTCAGGGGGGTGGTATGGACTAAATGGGCTCAAAGGCCTGCTTCCACACTGTCAGAATCCTATAAAACAATCAGCTATGATCTTATCAAAAGGCAGAGGCACAGAATAGCCTACACCTGCCCCTAGGGTGACATGGCGGCTCAGTGGTTAGCACTGTAGCCTCACAGTGCCAGGGACCCCGGTTCAACTCCAGCCTCAGGTGACTGTCTGTGTGGAGTTTGCACATTCTCCCTGTGTCTGCGTGGGTTTTCTCTGGTTTCCTCCCACAGTCCAAAGATGCGCAGACTAGGCGGATTGGCCATGCTTAAAATGCCTGTAGTGTTCAGGGATTTATGGGTTATAGGGGAATGGGGATGGGTCTGGGTGGGATGCTTCAAGGGGAAATGTGGGCTTGTTGGGACGATGGGCCTGTTTCCACACCGTAGGTAACCTAATCTAGGTATTATATCTATCTGTATATTCAAATGTTTTACCTGCTTCAAAAACTATACCCCTCAGATCCCTTTGCTTCCAAATCCCCTGTACAATTGCAACTTTATTTTGTTATGCATTTCTTTTTACTACTTGTCAAAAATATCACTTCACACACTTCTGCATTAAATTTCATGTGCCCCATTTCACCAGCCTGTCCATGTTCTACTTAAAATTATCATTGTGCTTTGCGCTGTTCAAAATACATCCACATTTTGAGCTATCTGAAAATTTTGAAATAGTGGCTCATACATTGCTGTTAAAGTAGATCAAGAAAAGCAATCTTTCTAGCACAGACGGTGGGGAAAAAAAACTGTCCAGTCTGATCCACACTATTCTGATATTTGACGTTTAGTCATTGTCCTTTTTCTTCCATAGGATTGAACATTAGTGATGATTGTATTGCTTTGTGTTCTATCATCATCTCTTTGCAATTCCTTTCACACCACAACAACAGAATTATCCTCATCAGTCCTCTCTGTGATCTCAACAAAAAAATCAAGTTCATTAAAGGAAATCTTCACAAACTGCCTTTTCTAAATTAACTCACGTTTCTTGAAGAGACTTAATTTTGGCCTTAAATGTAATTTACAAAACCTTCTCAACCACTGGGATAAAATTGGACTGGTCTATAATTTTTAATTTTATCTGTACTTACACCCTCTTTGATCAACAGTATAATATCTGCATTTATCACCAGAATTTTCTGATCAGAAATGTTAATAGACAATTTCAGAGTGGGTAGAACACGAACTCAGGATATTTTGCTCAGAGGTAAGGACATTACAACTGCACCACAAGATTGCTCCTCTAAAGATTCCAGTCGCACTTCTTTCAATATCTTCAGGTGTAACTGATACAGGATAGGTAACGTATCACCTTTAAATATGCAGATATGATGTGGAGGTACCAGTGTTGGGCTGGGGTGGACAATGTCGGAAGTCACACAACACCAGGTTAATGTCCAACAGGCTTACTTGAAATCACAAGCTTTCGGAATGCTTCTCCTTCATCTGCTTTATCAGTTAACTTCTCCAAACTTACAATGACTTACTCTTTTCACACGAGTTAGGTCACATCTGCTTGCTTGGGAAGGCAGATATTAATATTTATTTTGTACTTTAACTGCATCTTCTGTCTCAATGTGCTGGTTAGGGTGGATTGGCTGTGCTAAATTACCCATAGTGTGCAGGCTAAGTGGGTTAGCTATGGGAAATGAGGGGTTATGAGAACAGGCTGCGTCTGGGTGGGATGCCCTTCAGAGGGCTCTTTTGGCTCCTCATCAAATTCCTTTTTCTTTTTAACACTTCTTTTCTGTTTATGTGTCAAAAGAAGACTTTGGGAATCCCTCTATGTTCACTGCTGTATACATAGATTCTCGTTAAGAAAGGTTATCAGGGAGAGGCAGGAATGTGAATTTGAGGTTTGAATGAGATTGACCATATTCTCATTGAGTGCAGAGCAGGCTTGATGGACCAAGTGGCCTGCCCTTGTTCCTTGTTTATATTTGTGTTTGGATAGCTGGATTTGTTCTCATTCAAGTATTGACTCTTCTCCAATTTACTCTGGATTACTCCTTGGCCTTTTCCATTGCTAGCCTAAACCAAATGATACAATGATCACTCGCCCCTACATCATTTCCTATTGGCACGTAATTGACTTGAGCCAATGCCTTCCAGCATCAGTTCCAACACTGCTTCCTTCTTCATTGTTGTATGAATGTAGAAAGTTAAAGCTAAATGAAACTCAAGAATGCTGGAGAAAGTCAACAGATCTGGCAGTGTTTGTGCAGGGAGAAACACAGTTAACATTTTGAGCCCAGTGTGACTTTAGATAAAGTTAATGCAGTTTGTGTTTAATATTTAAGAATGCAAATTGAAAGGTAGCAAAACATTGAAATAAAACAAAAGCTTGAAATTATAGAAAGTAAATGAAATATTTGTACAGGCAAAGTAAAGGGCAGCACAGTGACTAGCACTGCTCAGTACCAAGGACCCTGGCTCAATTCCAGCTGTGGGTGACTGCCTGTGTAGGGCTTGCACACTGTCCCTGTATCTGCATGAGTTTCCTCTGTGTATTCTGGCTTCCTCCCACATCCAAAGATGGATTGGCCATGCTAAATTACCCAACAGTTTGCAGGCCAAGTGTGTTAGCCAATGGAAACAAGGGGTTATGGGAATAGGTTGTGTCTGGGTGGGATGCTCTTCAGAGGGTAGGTGCAGACACAATAATCCAAACAGCCTGCTTCCACACTGTAGGGATGCCATGACATACTTTAGACACTCACACAATTCACCAATATTTGCATTGGTAATGTCTTAAAGTGGATTGACCATGCCAAGTTGCCCATAGTGTCTATGGGTGTATAGGTATGTGAATTAGGCATGGGAAATGCAGGGTTATGGGGTGGGTCTTGGTGAGATGCTCTTTGGAGGGTTGATGTGGACTCAATGGGCTGAATGGCTTGGTTCCACACTGTAGTGATTCTATGATTCTAACCCATAACCTGTGGAGAGAGAAACAGAGTTAATGTTTTGAATCCAGTATGACTCAGAACGGGGATGGGAAACTGAGGTGTAGTCCTAATATACAGGAGGATGAGCGTAGGGAGGACATGGACAGGACCTCACTGTCACAGGAGTGTGCTGGCAGACAGCAAGCTGGGTTGAAGTGTGTCTACTTTAACGCCAGGAGTATCCGGAATAAGGTAGGTGAGCTTGCAGCATGGATAGGTACCTGGGACTTCGATGTTGTGGCCATTTCGGAGACATGGATAGAGCAGGGTCAGGAACGGATGTTGCAGGTTCCAGGGTTTAGATCTTTCATTAAGGTCTGGGAAGGTGGTAAAAGAGGGAGAGGTGTGGCTTTGTTGGTCAAGGACAGTATAACGGTGGCTGAAAGAACTTTTGATGAGGACTCATCTATTGAGGTGGTATGGGCTGAGGTTGCCGAGGAAGGTTTGTCGACTGAGTCAGTGTGGGTGGAAGTTAGGAACAGCAAGGGTGCAGTCACCTCATTGGGGGTTTTCTACAGAGCCTCCAATAGCAGTGGGGAGATCGAAGAACTCATTGGCCGGCAGATTGTTGCAAAGTGCAAACGTAGCAGGGTTGTTGTTATGGGTGACTTCAACTTTCCCAATATCGATTGGAACCTCCTTAGTGCAGATGGTTTGGATGGAGCCGTTTTTGTCAGGTGTGTTCAGGAGGGTTTCCTTACTCAGTATGTGGACAGGCCGACGAGGGGAGAGGCCATTTTGGATTTGGTGCTCGGCAATGAGCCAGGACAGGTGTCAGATCTCGTGGTGGGAGAACACTTTGGCGACAAAGACCACAACAGCCTCCCATTTACCATAGCCATGGAGAGGGAAAGGAGCAGTTACCAGGGGAAGATATTTAACTGGGGAAAAGGAAACTATGATGCTATCAGGCAGGAGTTGGGAAGTACAGATTGGGAGCAATTGTTCCACAGAAAGGTTGCAACAGACATGTGGAGACTGTTTAAGGAGCAGTTGTTGCGAGTGATGCATAAATTTGTTCCTCTGAGACCGGTAAGAAGGGGTAAGATTAAGGAGCCTTGGATGATGGGAACAAAGGTGCTTCTCGTCAAAAAGAAAAAGGCAGCTTATGTAAGGTGGAGGAAGCGAGGGTCTGGCACAGCTTTAGAGGGTTCAGGCTTGCTCGGAAGGAGCTCAAAAGTGGGCTGAGGAGGGCCAGTAGGGGGCACGAAAAAGGATTGGCAGGAAGGATTAGGGAGAACCCGAAGGCATTTTACTTGTATTGAGGAATAAGAGAATGATGAGGGAGAAGGTAAGGCCGATCAGGGATAGTGTAGGGAACTTGTGCGTGGAGTCTGAGCAGATAGGGGAAGCCCTAAATGAGTTTTTCGCTTTGGTTTTCATGAAGGAAAGGGACCTTGTTATGAATGAGAACTTTGAGGAGCAGGAAAACAGGCTTGAACAGATGAGATTGAGGAAGTTGATGTGCTGGAAATTTTGGCAAACATTAAGATTGATAAGTCCCCAGGGCCAGACCAGATTTATCCTAGGTTGCTCCGGGAAGCGAGAAAGGAGGTTGCTAAGCCGCTGGCGAAGATCTTTGCTTCCTCACTCTCCACAGGAGTCGTACCAGAAGATTGGAGGGAGGCAAATGTTGTTCCTCTTTTCAAGAAAGGGAATAGGGAAATCCCTGGAAATTACAGACCAGTCAGTCTTACGTCTGTGGTCAGCAAGGTTTTGGAAAGAATTCTGAGGGATAGGATTTATAACTACTTGGAAAAGCATAGCATGATTAAAGGGAGTCAGCATGGCTTTGTGAGGGGCAGGTCATGCCTTACAAATCTTACTGAGTTCTTTGAGGAGGTCACGAGACAGGTTGACGAGGGTCGAGCAGTGGATGTGGTGTACATGGACTTCAGCAAGGCATTTGATAAGGTTCCCCACGGCAGGCTCATTCATAAAGTCAGGAGGTATGGGATACACGGTGATTTGGCTGTCTGGATTCAGAATTGGTTGGCTGACAGGAGGCAGAGAGTGGTTGTAGATGGTAAGTTTACTGCCTGGAGGTCAGTGCTGAGTGGTGTCGCGCAGGGCTCTGTTCTTGGGCCTCTGCTCTTTGTAGTTTTTATAAATGACTTGGATGAGGAGGTTGAGGGGTGGGTTAGCATGTTTGCTGATGACACAAAGGTTGGAGGTGCCGTTGATAGTATCGAGGGCTATTGCAGGCTTCAGCGAGACATTGACAGTATGCAGACCTGGGCTGAGAAATGGCAAATGGACTTCAACCTGGATAAATGTGAAATGATGTATTTTGGAAGGTCGAACTTAAATGCTGAATATAGGATTAAAGGCAGGATTCTCGGCAGTGTGGAAGAACAGCAGGATCTTGGTGTTCAAGTGCATAGCTCCCTCAAAGTTGCCACCCAAGTGGATTAGGTTGCTAAGAAAGCATATGGAGTTTTGGCTTTCATTAACAGGGGTATCGAGCTTAAGAACCATGAGGTTATACTGTAGCTCTACAAAACCCTGGTGAGACCACACTTGGAATATTGTGTCCAGTTCTGGTTGCCCTATTATAGGAAAGATGTGGAGGCTTTGGAGAGGGTGCAAACGAGGTTTACCAGGATGCTGCCTGGACTGGAGGGCTTGTCTTATGAGGAGAGGTTGACTGAGCTCGGACTTTTCTCTCTGGAGAGAAGGAGGAAGAGAGATGACCTGATCGAGGTGTACAAGGTAATGAGAGGCATGGATAGAGTCGATAGCCAGAGACTTTTCCCCAGGGCAGGACTGACTGCCACGAGGGGTCATAGTTTTAAGGTGTTAGGAGGAAGGTATAGAGGGGACGTCAGAGGGAGGTTCTTCACCCAGAGAGTTGTGAGCGCATGGAGCAGTTTACCAGTGGTAGTCGTGGAAGCGGAGTCATTAGTGACATTTAAGCGACTGCTGGACATGCACATGGACAGCAGTGAATTGAGGGGAATGTAGGTTAGGTTATTTTATTTTTGGATTGGGATTATTCCATGGCACAACATCGTGGGCTGAAGGTCCTCTACTGTGCTGTACTTTTCTATGTTCTATGTTCTATGTAATACAGTTTGTGTTCAATATTCAAGAACACAAATTGAAAAGTAGCAAAACATTGTACAAAGCACAGTTTTGGATGCTGTGTACCAGGTGAATATCCTAATTTAGGAAGGGCATTAAAGCCATATTGTCCAACAAAAAAGGATTTACCAGGCTGATGGGCAACCACAATAATAAAGAGAGACAGAAAAATTTCACACACTCACATAGAATAACGTAAAATCACATTGACCAATTAAACTCAGCTTCATCAAAATCAAGTTTCATTGAGTTGTTTGTGTTCCCATATTTTGCTATCTTCTGAAAAGTCCAATTTATCTTGCATTCCTGACATTCGTTAGTTGCCTTTCAGCGATGAGATGAATTATGCACCTTTCATTGTAACCTTCAATGCAGAAGAAATTCACAATGCACACATGAAAAACAGCAACCGAGAAGAACAATAGAAACACAGAGTGTGTGGGAAATGTTCACCTATATTAATCGCAGACAAGCCGCTGGAGTGGAGGAAACTCACATAGTTAATCATGGCATTATAACCAAATCAAACGCTGTCTGAGACCTGTACGGGTAGAATAGAGAAATGGAGATAAGTGAATGCTTCTTATGCTCAATATAAATGATGATTTACATTTTGGTAATGTCTACACAACTGAAGGTAAAATGGACGAATAAAGGTGATCTTACGACCCGTTATGAATTCTGCCCAATGATAGGCTTGCCTTATAAGGTTTCTTAGCATATCCTTGTATATGCACGTTTGTATATGTTTGCATATATATTTAATCACGAAACTCAGAGAAAAGCCAGTCTGCAAGAATCCAAACGATGAAACCAAAGAGATAGAGGCAGGCACTCTATTATTCACTTCACAGGAATATAAAATACATCATTTGATGTGATAGGTGGCGTAAAATATTATGTCTGGGACACTAACCAATGTATAGATTGGTTCGAATGCATTTCTGCCTGGGAAGTCAAGGATGGGTGATAGGTATCATTGTTGGTCACGCAAACGCAATTCACATTTCACCCTTGAGTGCATGTATTATTTATCCTTTTTTGGGGATATTTGTTGGTGAAATGGTAGGAAGCACAGCAGAGTCTGTGTATGTTTACCGACCACTATGTTTCATTTCTCTGTTTGCGAGGAGGCAGAAAGGCAAAAGCAACAGTGGGAGAGACAGTGGGAGTGAGAACATGAGTGAAGGACAAGGAAGCATCATGAAAAGATAGGAAGTGAATGAGGTACGGCAAGAGAGGCAGGCGGCAAGAGAGGCAGGCAGCAAGAGTGACGGTAGGAGACTCAATAGTGAGGGGTACAGACAGGCATTTCTGTGCCCATAGGCATGTAGCCTCCCTGAATATGTCACTGAATGGTTGCAGGGAAATCCGAAAAGGAGGGTAGACAGGCATAAGTCATCGTTCACATTGATACCAACTCTATCGGTCAAAAGAGGGATGAGATTCTGCAATTGAAATTTAGAGAGTTGGGTAGCAGGTTATAAAGCAGGACCTCAACAGTTGTAATCTCTGGATTATTGCCAGTGGCACACACTAGTGAGTTATGAATAGATGGATAGAACAGAAGAATGCGAGGCTGAAGAATTGGAATAGGTGGGAGGTACTTAGGTACCTGGATCACTGGGTACGTTTGAGTTGGAGAAAGTGAGACTTGTACAAGTTCAACAGTTTGTACCTGAACAGCAACTGAACCAACATCCCTGTGGGAGGTATGCCAGAGCAATCAGCAGGGTTTCAACTAGATTGGTAAGGGAACAGGATTTGGAGTGGGGCACGATAGAACAGACAACTGCAGTGAAAAATACAATCAATCTGGCATGCAAAATCAATCTGGTCAAATATGACACAAGGGAGCTCAGGAGGTCAAACGGCACTTACATTAATATCAGGAATCCTGTGATAAGGCAGATGAGTTGAGGATGTTGATTAACATGTGGGAATGTGACATTATTGCTGTCGTAGAGACAGGTTTGAGAGAGTGGCGGGGCTGGCAGCTCGATGTTCTGGGTTATAGAATTTCAGGCAAGATGAGATGGGTGTAAAAGGGGAGGGGGTGTTGAAATAAAACCAAGGAGTTAATCACTGGAATAAGGAGGGATGGTTTCTTAGAAAGCTCTTCAGTTAAAGCTGTATGAGTAAAACTTAAAACACAAAGAGTTTGTGTGCAGGCCGTGCACTTAAGAAAGGCTGTTGAACTTTTACCTTTATTCCTTATTTTTTCACTTAATTCTAGGAAGAACAGTAATGTTAACTTTCAGTTTTATTTTTCTACTTATATCAAGAGCAACAGTAATATTTGACTTTTAACTGTACTTAAGTTTTGTACCTGGGCACCTTCATACCTAAGATGGTGCCATGTAAGGCAACATTACACACTTTTTAATGCACTCCTGTACTTGAATATGCATGGCAATAAAACATCTAAATCTCAGCAAATCAAAATCTGAATAGATGAAGTGTGAAAGCCTCAGAGGCTGTGAGATTCTTGAGATTTGCCCAGGACAGTTTTTTAAGCCAGCACCTAGAAATTCCTACAAGAGTGGGACCGGTGCTGGACCTAATCTTAGGGAACGAAGTTGGGCTAATGATAGATGAGGCAGTGGGAGAGCATTTTGGTGATAGTGATCATAACTCTGGAACATTTAAGGTAGCCATCAAAATAGGCAAAGATGGACCAGAAATAATGATTTTGAATTGGAGAAGTCCATTGGATAAGATAGGATGTGACGAAAGTAGGCTGGAAGCAGTTACTTGGAGGGGCAGTGGGAGTCTCTCAGAAGGAACTTAGTGAGAATATATGCTCCTGTTTTGGTGAAGAGTGGGGCCAAAAATTTCAAAGAACTCTCGATATCAAGGAATGTACAGGCACGAGTTAAGAATAAAAGTAGAGCTTGTGTTAGATACTGAGGACTCAAAATGCCAAAGGATTATAGGAAGTGCAGTTGCTTACTTAACGAAAAACTAAGAAAGTGAAGAGACAACATGGGAAATGCAACTGAGTAAAATAAAGAAAAAATCAAAGGTATTTGGAAGTTTACTTCTCTTGAAGAAATTGGCTCTAGGGTATTGAAAAATAACAGGCTCCCATTTGGTTAGAAGATATTGGTAATATATGAACTAATGCATCTGTCTTCAACGTAATGCTTTGGTTAACTGGTGTTGAGCTAAAGTTTTCTTTATAAATTCATTCACAATGTGTGGGTGTTGTTGATAATGATGCCATATATCGCTCATAGTTTCATGTGAGTTTGCTGGGGGCAAGAGTGGGAATGGAAAACTGTGGCTGGAGCCAGAAGACCTTGTTCAGGATATAAATGAGAATTTTCCACCTCTATTTATGCCAGGGAAGAAAAATGTATGTGCAGAAATATGAGGACTGTGATATACTTGAACAAATTATAATCAAGAAGGAAGAGGTGTTAATGGTTTTAGTGAGTTTAAAATTGGATAGGTTGCCAGGCATAGATGAGGTGTATCCCAGGATGCTCTGGGAGGCAAGGAAAACGATTACAGGGGCCTAGACATTAATTTTTCAATCTTTGCTGGAAAGATAGGAAGAAATCATATGGATCAAAAACAAGGGTTTAGATTTAAGGTAAGAGGCAGGAGGTTTAGAGAAAGCTCAAGTAGAAAGTATCAGGGAATGGAGAGAATCAGGATTTCAGTGTTTAAAATGACGATAGAGGCAGGAGCCATGACAACATTTATGCAGAATGTAAATTTTGACTTGAAGTACTATAGTACGGCGCATTTGCCTGTTACTAGAGCAAGCATTTATACACTTTCATAATCTTTGAACACTCCCAATTATCGGTTACTAAAATTTGGGAAAACAAATATCCTTTCTCATTAAGTTAATACCTTCATATTAACTACATCCAGTGGCTTTCCAATTGTAACTGATCTGACTAACAGTTTAACCTTTTGTGTTACCAGATTCTGTAACAAATCTGCAAGACAACTGTTGGAGCTTATAGGGATGAACTTTAAAGATAGCTTCACATCTCATCTTTCAACTGTGCAGGGCTGCAAAAGATGCCTGACATTTCTATAGCGGAGAAAAGTCTGCAAATTTGAAGAAGGTAAGAAAGGTTGTTTCAATCACTCACCAGTCAGCAAACGTAAGCTTGGGAGCTTACTTCTGCTGAAGAATTTGGCTGTAGGGTATTGAAAAATAACAGGCTCCTATTTTGTCAGAAGATATTGATAATAAATGACCTAATGTGCCTGTCTTCAGCCTAATGACTTGGTTGACTGGTGTTGAGCTAAAATTTTTAATAAATTCATTCACAATGTATGTGTGTGTGTGTTTGTATATGGCTGGCATTTATTGGCGAGGTGAAGGTAAGGATGAGAGAGAGAGAGAGAGAGAGAGAGAGAGAGACAGATCAGAGATAATGGGGACTGCAGATGCTGGAGAATCCAAGATAACAAAGTATGGAGCTGGATGAACACAGCAGGCCAAGCAGCATCTTAGGAGCACAACAGCTGACATTTTGGGCCTAGACCCTGCGTCAGAAAAGGGGCTTCCATTTAAGAGGGCAGCAAAAGAATAATAACAGTGCTGTGGGTCTGGAGTCACATTGAAGCCTGAACAAGCAAGGATTTGCTTCCTTAAATTCTGCACTAGTTAAATTCGCATTCTGTATCTGTCGCGGTGGAAAGGAATTTCATGTCTCAGGAGTTTTCTTTTAACTCATTGGTTAGACATGGGCATCACTGGCTGGCCAGCGTCTGTTGCCTGTCCCTGGTTGCCATGGAACTGAGTGGCTTGCTCAGCCATTTCAGAGGGCAATGGAGAGACAAACAAGCTGCTGTGGGTCTGGAGTCACTCATTGAGAAACTTGGCACCATGCCTCTTATGGGAATATGAACAGGACGAGGATTACAATGGATAAAAAAGGTACCCCTTGATCATTCCACCCAGTTAAGCATAGTCAATAAGTGGCCCCTCATTAACATGGCATAAAAGCATTTTAAACCTGAATGAAAGGAGAGATTGAGTTGTGTCTCCTAGGTCGGGCAATAATTCTATGTATCACTACTGCCACTTACTGCCTGACATACATTTGAAAAAGCTGTCTTTGGTTTTGCTTTCTGTAGACAGTGAATCTACACACATAGACTGACATTGTGTTCTGGTACTCGACACCCCTGGCGGAGACCACGCCAGGAGCTATTTCATTAAACGCTCTCTGGATTGGGCCTTTTGGCTACTCTTTCATAGTTCAACCTGTCTGGACATGACACATGTATGAAAATAATTCAGCATGAGCGGGTCATCCTGCATAACATTGCCCTGGCTCCCTTCTCAAGTTCAGAACCTCTCACAAAAGCCATGAAAAATAACCAGAGCTGAAGTTATTGATGACAAAAATCTCTCCCTGGTCCATTCTGTGGAGGAAAGAAACGGTTTTGTCTTGATTTTGCAAAGAGCCTTTGGTGAATTTACTGAGCAGAGCGAAAAAATAACAGACAGGATAAGAGATTGAAATTCCTTGTAGTCAGTGAAAGTTGAGATTGTTCTTTCTGCTCATGGGGGCGCGTCATGGTATTAAGCTGCTGTGATGTTTCTGTAGGGATCTTGCTGTCATCTTTAGTCAAAGAGTTTCAGGTTTGATCAATGTAGGTATCATGGTTGCGTGAGCCAGATTCCTTACAATGTAACTCCTTCACCTCCAGCTCCCATAATCTCACTGACGGGAGTCTCAAAGATGCACACTGACAGACGTGCATTTTGATGTTGTCTAAGTCCTCTAGGTGCAGCCCCTCATAAGGTAACAGTGCATGGCCCGATGTACAGATAAGGATTCAGAGCTCAGAAGTAAACTCACTACCTTTTGCCACATTCTGTCAACTTGCTGCTTTTATGAGCCAAAGTGTTTGGCCAAAAGGGAAATTTCATTTCATTGTTCCACAGCCTTCATATTCACTGCACACAGTATGTGGATTGATCCTTCAAGGTGTTTTTGTTTTTCTCTCTCTCACTGCCTCAGTGTGTTTTAATTGCTGACCAGTCAAATAAGAGTGAGGTTGAAATATCCACTGAGTTGCTGAATGCTACTGTGATTTAAATTTGGCCAATTAAAACTTATTAAACATTGGATTACCACAGGTACAAATCAGCAATGTTATAGAATAGAATCCCCACAATGCAGATAGAGACTATTTGGCCTATTAAATGTGCACCAACCCTTTAAAGCACATTCTGCCCAGACCCACACCCCCTACATTTACCTCAGTGAACCAACTTAACCTGCACACCACAAGGCAATTTAGCATGGCCAATCCACCCTCGATGCCATTGGACTGTTGCCGGGAGGGGGGAAACCAGGGCACCCAGAGGAAACCCACACAGACACGGGGAGAGCGTGCAAATTCCACACAGACAGTTGCCTGACAGTGGAATTGAACCTGGGTCCCTGGTGCCAAGAGTGATTTTGTTCAAGTAATTTACAAGATATCAGTACTGCTAGCTAGCTCAGCATTTGTTGCCCATCCCTAATTGCCCTTGAGAAGATGTTAGAAAGCTGCTCTGTTGGACTGTTAGAGGGGTGGGTGTTTGGGAGGTAGAGTGGGTACACCTACAGTTAGGGATGGAGTTCGAGAATTTTGAACTTAGCAACATTTTATACTCCATTTGCCAGAACTTTGGCCACTCATATAACTCAACCATCTTTCTTTGTAGCTTCCTTATGTCCTGTTCATAATTTACTCATTCTAAATATCTTAACAGCATACTAGTTACTTATAACTCCCCACAGCTTTGGAATCATATCCAGTTTGTCCCCAAAAAAAAGGTATTTAAAAGTTCTCCCAATGCTGTCCCCAGTGGGGACAGTGGGAATTAGAAAATCTGCAAGAAATTTGCAAGGGACCAGTCTTGGCACAGATAGTTGTCAAAATGTGACATTCGCTGAGTTTGTAGGAGCTACACAGAAGGGAATACTCAGAAAATCAAGATCAGAGAAACTCCACTGCAGATCAAAGGAATTCATTAATTTTGCTATCTGACTGAGCATCTATTACACGCCAGGGAGAACAGTGTCTATGAGTGTTAGTTCCACCATTCTGAAATTTACAACTATTTTCACAGGACAGTGAAACAGAGTAGAACAAACAATTCTGATAAACAATGAACAAGAAACGGCTGAGGCCCCCAAAAGGGAGATGGATCTTAGGACTTTCAGAAAGTTTTGTTGATTAATGGTTATTGGTAACGCTAATAAGGGGAATGGCATTAAGACAGATAGCCTATGTCTCGATGGAATAGCAGAAAAGGATCAAGAAGGACCCTCTTCTGTTCCTCTACGTCCTTGTACGAACAGAACAACCCATTCCAGCTGAAAGTGGTAGAAATATTTTTGGAATTGCATGGTGCAATAAAATGAATGTGTAGAGCACTTCTATGAAATAATCCCACCTATAATTTTAATATAAATTTAGCACATTCTATTAAAGCAGATTGATGGCCCAGTTACAAAAACATGGCGTAAATTCAAACATGGCGCAGCAAACAAGTAATCAGCAGGAATGGCATTCAATCTCCAGCCCAACCTAAAAGACACTTGTATCAGTGTTAATGGGAACTGCAGATGCTGGAGAATCCAAGATAATGAAATGTGAGGCTGGATAAACACAGCAGGCCCAGCAGCATCTCAGGAGCACAAAAGCTGACGTTTCGGGCCTAGACCCTTCATCAGAGAGGGGGATGGGGGGAGGGAACTGGAATAAATAGGGAGAGAGGGGGAGGCGGACCGAAGATGGAGAGAAAAGAAGATAGGTGGAGAGGGGAGTATAGGTAGCGAGGTAGGGAGGGGATAGGTCAGTCCAGGGAAGACGGACAGGTCAAGGAGGTGGGATGAGGTTAGTAGGTAGGAGATGGAGGTGCGGCTTGGGGTGGGGGGAAGGGATGGGAGAGAGGAAGAACAGGTTAGGGAGGCAGAGACAGGTTGGACTGGTTTTGGGATGCAGTGGGTGGAGGGGAAGAGCTGGGCTGGTTGTGTGGTGCAGTGAGGGGAGGGGACGAACTGGGCTGGTTTTGGGATGCGGTGGGGGAAGGGGAGATTTTGAAGCTGGTGAAGTCCACATTGATACCATTGGGCTGCAGGGTTCCCAAGCGGAATATGAGTTGCTGTTCCTGCAACTGTCCCCCCACAGTGGTCGAGAACACCCTTGACCGCGTCTCTCGCGTTTCCCGCAACACATCCCTCACACCCCGCCCCTGCCACAACCGCCCAAAGAGGATCCCCCTCGTTCTCACACACCACCCCACCAACCTCCGGATACAACGCATCATCCTCCGACACTTCCGCCATCTACAATCCGACCCCACCACCCAAGGCATTTTTCCATCCCCACCCCTGTCTGCTTTCCGGAGAGACCACTCTCTCCTTGACTCCCTTGTTCGCTCCACACTGCCGTCCAACCCCACCACACCTGGCACCTTCCCCTGCAACCGCAGGAAATGCTACCCTTGCCCCCACACCTCCTCCCTCACCCCTATCCCAGGCCCCAAGATGACTTTCCACATTAAGCAGATGTTTACCTGCACATCTGCCAATGTGGTATACTGCATCCACTGTACCCGGTGTGGCCTCCTCTACATTGGGGAAACCAAGCGGAGGCTTGGGGACCGCTTTGCAGAACGCCTCCGCTCGGTTCGCAATAAACAACTGCACCTCCCAGTCGCAAACCATTTCCACTCCCCCTCCCATTCATTAGATGACATGTCCATCATGGGCCTCCTGCAGTGCCACAATGATGCCACCCGAAGGGTGCAGGAACAGCAACTCATATTCTGCTTGGGAACCCTGCATCCCAATGGTATCAATGTGGACTTCACCAGCTTCAAAATCTCCCCTTCCCCCACCGCATCCCAAAACCAGCCCAGTTCATCCCCTCCCCCCACTGCACCACACAACCAGCCCAGCTCTTCCCCCCCACCCACTGCATCCCAAAACTACTCCAACTTGCCTCTGCCTCCCTAACCTGTTCTTCCTCTCACCCATCCCTTCCTCCCACCCCAAGCCGCACCTCCATCTCCTACCTACTAACCTCATCCCACCTCCTTGACCTGTCCGTCTTCCCTGGACAGACCTATCCCCTCCCTACTTCCCCACCTATACTCTCCTCTCCACCTATCTTCTTTTCTCTCCATCTTCAGTCCGCCTCCCCCTCTCTCCCTATTTATTCCAGAGCCCTCACCCCATCCCCCTCTCTGATGAAGGGTCTAGGCCCGAAACGTCAGCTTTTGTGCTCCTGAGATGCAGCTGGGCCTGCTGTGTTCATCCAGCCTCACATTTCATTATCTTAAAACACACTTGAGCTGTTTATTGCAAGCCATCACTCGCTAACGAATATGATTATCTGCCCAGGAAATTCCCAGTCACTGGTTCTGTGGTTCCTTGTGTGGATGAAGAACCTGATCCCAGCACCACATCCCCAACCACATGCCTGGGAGGTGTTACCAGGAGGTGGAATTGGTCCTTGACCTTAAGATCATTGGCATTCCATGTCCGGTTCTCTTACCATACTCTGTCTTGCCAACGGATGTTCTCCTGGAATTTTTTCCCTTCATACAAAAGATTCCTCCAAATCAGTTTCTTCAGGACAAGGTCTCCCACACATTGACATCTATGTTGCATTTCCAGAGGGAAGCTTTCAGGGAAACTTTGAAACTTTATTCGAATGTCCTCCTTGACCTGGGTGAAGAAGACTTGAGCTTTTACAAAGAGGAGAAGCAAAGAAAATTGCAACATGACCACCCGAAACATCCCAGTATCAAAAACATTTGTGTGTATTTAAGTTGAAACTGCTCACAACCAATTAAGAGATGGTGAGATTTGGGGTGTATGCAAAAATATTTTGAAGGTAACTGAACAAGTTAATAAAGTTGCTATTCAAGAAAATTCACTCTTTACTGATAGAGGCATAAGAGTACAAAAGTACTTGAAAAACTTCAATACTGGTACTATATATTTGCAAGATGGAGGCCTGGTGGTGCATCTGGTAGTATCTCTGCCTCTAAACCAGGTGCTCCGGGTTCAAGACTTACTCCAGGACCTAATGGCCACAGAAAGCACATTCATCCCACGGCAAAATGGGTTGAGAGTCAACTTGTAAATCAACGTACTCCAATGGCAGCCAATGGTAAAGGTGAGAGAGATTCCCAGTTTACCATGAGATGAAGGACAATTGGAGACTTACTGCCCTTGTTGTGTTTTTGGGGCCTAACTCTGTTCAGTCTTCTAAAGTTTTGCTGCTGGATTCCATTTCTACAAGAACTTTCTTTTTCTTGTTTCATCTATACTTACGTTATCTTTGGGCACAAAAAAAAGTCTATGAGGGTAGGTGCTTGTGATTTGCCTTGAGCTCGTGTAATAGGGGAGTAAAGAGGTTCAAGGTAAATTTTAAAAAGAAAATTGAGTAAAAACTCAAAGAAACAAAAATTAACATGGCTTTGGAAAAAGGGCAGAGTATTGGGACAAATTAGATCATTCTTCCAATGGACCAGCACAGGTACAATTGGGTGAATGGCCTCCTTCTGTAATTATTAATTCTATGGTTGCTTTTGCTCCACTTCCTTACTGCTATTGAGAGGAAAAGTATTTGTCGAAAGAAGGACTTCTATACCAACTTTCAGAACACCAGGAAATCACAAGGAGCTTTAGCCAATGCATACTTTTGGTAAAGTAATCAATCTTACTACTTAGAAATGGTAGCAGCTATTTGTACACAGCACAGCAAGCTCCCACAAGCAGAAATCTGGTGATGGCCATGTGATCTATTCTCATGATGCTGCTGAGGGATAAATATTGACCAAGGCATTGGGGAGAACTCTCAATGAAGCCGTGTTGGTGCTTTGAAAGGGTCATTCAGTTAATCTGACTCCCCTGATCTTTCACAGTAACTTTGAAATGTTTCCCAATCAAGCAGCTCTGTGCTTCTTTTTTGGTGGTTATAATTAAATCTATCAGCCTTTCAGGGACAGCATTATGGATCATAAAAAACTCGCTGCATCAATACGTTCTCCTCATTGTCCCTCTGGTTATTTTGGCAATTACCTTAAATTTTATTGCAATCAGCGACTATTGTCCAAATTAATCTGTGAAGTTGCACATTTGTGCAAAACCTAACTCAACGTTATGTCATGCTGCTACTCAGCAGTTCATGCAGATTCAGTCAGAAATTGGAGGTGAGTGAATCCTTGGCCGAACTGATCAATGCACAGCTGGATTTCACACTGCTATGAGTGCTGAGGTAATAAATGACAGCAAGTTAGCTGAAAGATTTCAGTAATTTGTGCTTGGATTTGAAGAGGCACGCAGCACTTCGAAATGGACCAAGATTTTGGACTGAGTGAGTCTATCCCCGTGAGAATCTACTTACAGTTATTGGTGCGTGAACGGTAGCCAATGAGGGATGTGTTAGTTGGAAAAATTACATGGGACTAGACCAGATGAATGATATTAATTATTTATGTGAATAAATTCCAGATCGTCAAGCTCACTTAAATATCTCGGACACAAACAATTTGTGTACTATGAAGTTTGCAATTTTGGTCCTTAACATTGTTAAGTTGTATTGTGTGCTATTACCATGTCAGCTCCGGAAAATTTCCTTGTATTCCTGAGAGACCGCTCCGCGGAAGTGGCAGTGTCTCTGCTGCTGCTTTACCAATGCTCTCGCTGTTCCTCGTCTGGCTGCTGCCACCCATACCACAGCTGAGAGTAAGGCTGTCCTACTGAACATCTTCAGCATCGCCCACTGATAGCCAGTGACTTTGCACTAGCCAGAACGCAACAGTGGGCAAACACAGGGTGGGGGCAAAAAAATGGGGGCTGTAGGATAAGGGTGAGAAGTTCAGAAGTATAAGTATTATGGGAAATGTTATTGGATTAAGTTGATGTTAAATGGTTCTTTAAGATGGATCAGACCACATGTGGGTGCCCCTTGCACTGATCCGCTGCAATGTAATGTTCATCTGACTGTAATGTTTATCCTCTTAACTTTATTTCTTATTTTCTAACTTGTAATATGAGTCACCGTAAGGTAATGCAATTTTGTTTCTTTATTTCTTTATTTTGCATCTGAGATTTGGACTGAGGTACTTTGGCACCTAAGGTGGGGTGACATTGTAAATTTTTCACTGTACCCCTGCACATCTCTTGACCACAAACCTGATTCTAATTCTATTTCTGGTCAGGATCAAGCGGTCGCTGCGATTGTTCGTAAGAGAGGGATGGAAAGGGGGAACAGTGCTGAGCAAGGGCACTTGTATTCCTGCAGCCAACCCAAGTCTGACGAGTTGTTGATGAACTTCCTTGCTAAGTGATGATGTGTCAAAGCAGCTCCTTCTCTTCTTCTTCAATGGATGGTTGGTAAAAAAAAATTCATGGTGGCAAAAGCTTCCCCCTCTTGATGGGCAGGTTTGCAGTGAGATGGTGGGAATATTTAAAAACACTAACAGGATTAGGACATCACTGGCTAGGCGAGCATTTATTGCCCAGAGGGCAGTTAAGAGTTAATCACATTGCTATGGGTCTAGAGTCACACGTAGGCCAGACCAGATAAGGATGGCAATTGTCCTCCCTGGAGGACATTAGTGAACCAGGTGGGTTTTTACAACAATCAACAATAGATTCATGGCCATTAAGACACCCAAATTGGGGGTGTAGTGGACAGTGAAGAAGGTTACCTCAGAGTATGAGATCTTGATCAGATGGGACAATGGGCCAAGGAAAGGCAGATGGAGTTTAATTTAGATAAACGTGAGGTCTGCATTTTGGAAAGGCAAGTCAGGGCAGGACTAATACACTTAATGGTAAGGTCCTGGGGAGTGTTGCTGAACAAAGAGACCAAAAAGTGGAGGTTCATATTTACTTGGAAATGAAGTCTCAGGTAGATAGGATAGTGAGGAAGGCATCTGGTACACATGCCTTTATCGGTCAGTCCATTGGATATAGGAGTTGGGAGGTCATATTGTGACTGTACAGGACATTGGTTGCGCCACTATTGGAATATTGTGTGTAATTCTGGTCTCCCTGTTATAGGAAAAATGTTGTTAAATTTGAAAAGGGTACAGAAAAGATTTACAAAGATGATGCCGGGGTTGGAGGGTTTGAGCTACAGGGAGAGGCTGAATAGCCCTGAGGATGTTTTCCCTTGTGGGGGGCAGGGCAGAATGTTGATCTTATAGAGGTTTATATAATCATGGGTGCATAGATAGGGTAAATCGGCAAGGTATTTTCCCTGGGTTGGGCGAATCCAAAACAAGAGGGCACAGACTTAAGGTGAGAGGGGAAATATTTAGAAGGGGCTAAAGGGGCAACGTTTTCATTGAGAGGGTGGTGTGTGCATGGAATGAGGAAGTGATGGAGGCTGGTACAATGGCAACATTTAAAGGGCATCTGGATGGGTACATGAATAGAAAGCGTTCGGAAGGAAATGGGACTAGATTAATTTAGGATATTTGGTCAGCATGGATGAGTTGGATCAAAGAGTCTGTTTCTGTGCTGTACAGCTCTAAGCCTCGATTAGACTCTTAATTTCAGATTTTATCAAGTTCTGATTCCACCATCTACCATGGCAGGATTCAAACCTGGGTCCCCAGAACATTACTGAGGTTGCTGAATGAACAATCCACTGATAATACTAGTGGGCCATTGTCTCGCCTTAATGCCACTGGAACAATTAATGGGAATATTTGTTGCCATAGGTTCAAATCCCATCATGAATGCAGGTGGGAATTAAATTCAATTAATAACTTTGGAATTACAAACTAATTTCAGTAACGGTAACCATGGGAACCATCCTCATTTATGATTAAATCCCAAACTAGATGGGCTCCTTCCCAAAAGGGTATTAGTGAGCCAGGCAAACATTTTATTGAAAAGGTTTATGATCAATAAAATACTTTTATCGAATTCAAATGTTACCATTGGTCATGGTGGGATTTGAACCGATGCATTAAGCCTGGTATTCAGGTTTATGATGCTAATGAAATTCTCATTATGTTACTGTCTCACCACTGCCTGTTGTCTCTCTCCAATTTTCTTGAGTGCAAGCACAGGAATTCTCAAATGCAGCAATTAATAATGAATTAAGAAATGTTGGAATTGCTACAAGTTCTCGCCTGGAAGGGTCAGTCACTAGCAATGCTGCTTCATGGACCATAAGACGCAGGAGCAGAAGCTGGCCACTCAGCCCATCAAATCTGTTGGATGTAGGTGCTGTGGAGAATACATTGCTTGGTGAAATGAGCCACCCTGGACATTGCTCCTGGCTGCAATGTAGGGAGGAGGAGGTTTCTTTGAATACTCTGGGCAGTTAAGGCTGAGGAGTTCAGAGCTCTCCTTTCCTTCCTGTCACGGCCAAAGATGTAATGTATTCCATCATTTCATATTCAAATTCTGTCTGTTTTAAAAATGGACAATATTCCTGGATTCATACAACATCCAAGGCTGATCTCATGGTTGTATTTCCACAATATTTCCAACCTCTTGCTTTGTACAGACATTCCAGCAAAAGTGGACACTAAGGATAAGGATAATAAAATGTGAGGCTGGATGAACACAGCAGGCCCAGCAGCATCTCAGGAGCACAAAAGCTGACATTTTGGGCCTAGACCCTTCATCAGACTATAAGCTGTCTACTTCCAGACAACAACAAGCAATCGAAAGCATTCACTATAATAAAATGTGCACTATTGTTTTTACAATGAGCTCATTGCCTCACAATGGAAACTGTAATGGGGGAGATGAATCGACAAAATAATCTTCCAATTTGCCTCCTGAGATGATCCTTCTCCAGCTGCGGCTGGTTTGCCATGTAGTGCGACAACAAAAGTGTGAGCTCAATTTCCTGCATTGATTGAAGTTACAATGAAGATCCTACCTTCTCAACCTTGCCCCTTGCCTGAGGTGTGGTGACCCTCAGGTTAAACTCATCACCAGATGACTCACTTGAATGATAGAGTGGACCTCTGGGGCTATGTGGCTTTACCTAAGCACCTGAATTTCCTGTCTTGGCTACATTATTGAAACCTTAGCCAATTAAATTGCTTAAATATACAATTCTGTGGTTACATGTTCATTGTTGCTGGAAACCCTGGCCCCCCAGAGGCAGAGTAGGACGCATAGCTTCTCTAAATTACTGGGGAGAAATATACATCTCTCTTGGAAGAAAGGTTGGCAATATAGGGCACTGACCTTAAGATGTAGTAACTCATGTGAACTGATTTTCAATACCTGTGGATTTGCCAAAACTTCATATTTTGTAACCTATCTCCTCTCCTGTCTTTCTTAATCTTGTGTGTGTGATTGCAGTCGCAAAGCAATCTCCTTGCATTTTGAATGGTTTGCTCTTAAACGCTATTTTGATTTCACTTTAAAGGTTTTTGTTATGAGCTTATTTCAAAAATTGGCATCCAAAAGCAAGGGTTTGGGGAACATGACTTGGCCTACCACTGTAAAGGACAGGTGTACCAATGGAAAGGAATAACCAAATGATGTAACTGCACGAAGGCTGGTATCCTGTCACAAAGCCAACCTTTATTTACACATGCACAGTACATTGGCTGTGGTCAGTCAATTCAGAGTCTGTCCCTGAACTGGGGACATTCTAAATCTCCTGTTTACATTGATCAGCCAGGGCTTCCTGATTGGCCCAAATAACAACCCCAATCAGGGACCTCATAGTAAATGAGATCTACCTGGCTCCAATCACTACACAATAGCTCTCTGTCTTGGGTCTAATAGGCTGAAAGCATACTAAATGTAAATTCAGCCCCTACTCCCTCTTTGTCTCTGACATTCTCTAATGAGAACAGCCGAACTCCTTAGCTGCCTTCATCATCTCTCTGTGGTGACGAGGCTCAAAAGGATTTAGGCACCATAATTGAGAATAACTGATGTGTTCTGTGTAATCGAACTACACAGTGTCTTTCAAACATCAAACAGGGTTCCTTACTGATTGTGATTAGTTCTGTTAATTCCTCCAAAACAGAATATCCACTAGCTTTCAAAAGTGATTAAGAGTGATCTTTTAATTATAGTATTGAGTCATAGAGCTATTCAGCTCCGAAACAAATACTTTGGTCCAACTCATTCACACCAACCAGATATCTCAAAATAATCGAGTCCCATTTGCCAGCATTTGGATCATATCCCTCTATTCACATATCCATCCACATGCCTTTTAAATGTTGTAATTGTACCAGACTCCATCACTTTCTCATTCCATACATACACCAACCTTTGCTTGAAAATGCTGTCCCTTAGGTCCTTTTAAACCTTTCCTCTCTCACCTTAAACCAATGCCCTCTAGTTTTGGATACCCCTACCCCAGGTAAAAAGACATTTACCTATTCACCCGATCCATGCCGCTCATGATTTCATAAACTTGTACAAGGTGACCCCTCAGCCTCTGACGCTCCAGAGAAAACAGCTCCCGTCTATTCAGTCTCTCCCTACAACTCAAATCCTCCAACCCTGACAACATTCTTGAAAGTGCTCATGTCTGAGAGGCAGGAGGACAGGTACTGAGAGACCCCCCCCAACAAAGTGGCAGCTCAGATATTAGACTAATGCCTCACACTCCTTGTCATCACCCTCTTCCCACTCTGCGAATTCCAAATGCACGCTTGTCGTGAACTCAAAAAAACATCTCACACATTTACTCTAGATGACAGACATGATTTTTGAGTGGGAGGTTTCTTTTATACAGTAGACGAGAGAAAATAATTTGTGTGACCGGCAATAGTATTCATGGGAGGTGTGGGACTCCCAGCACGAGGTTGTCCTGATTTCTTTTGTCAAACTGAGAGCGTAGGTTAGAATAGAGCCATAAAACGTGCCACTGTTATTGCCTGGCTCACATTGAACCCAGTTGCAGATAATCTGTGGGAGGTGGAGACTGGGATAATCTTCACAGATCTATGTACAGGTGAAGGAAAAGTGATGCACTCAAGCAGAACAGCACTTACGTCAAACCATTTTCTTTAACACAGCCCAGAGGAGAATAGAGATTCTCCTATTCTTCCTGATTGGCCCAGATAACAACCCCATTCAGGGACCTCATAGTAAATGAGATCTACCTGGCTCCAATCACTACACAATAGCTCTCTGTCTTGGGTCTAACAGGCTGAAAGCATACTAAATGTAAATTCAGCCCCTACTCCCTCTTTGTCTCTGACATTCTCTAATGAGAACAGCCGAACTCCTTAGCTGCCTTCATCATCTCTCTGTGGTGACGAGGCTCAAAAGGATTTAGGCACTACAATTGTCCTCTTCAAAGTATTTGTGATTTAGCAAAAATGAGAACGGGACGACTTCCCTCTGTTGGGATATAAGTCATAGAACATAGAACATAGAACATTACAGCTCAGTACAGGCCCTTCAGGCCTCCATGTTGTGCCGACCTGTCATACCGATCTGAAGCCCATCTAACCTACACTATTCCATGTACGTCCATATGCTTGTCCAATGACAACTTAAATGAACCTAAAGTTGGCGAATCTATTACCGTTGCAGGCAAAGCGTTCCATACCCTTACTACTCTCTGAGTGAAGAAACTACCTCTGACATCTGTCCTATATCTTTCACCCCTCAATTTAAAGCTATGGCCCCTTGTGCTCGCCATCACCATCCTAGGAAAAACGCTCTCCCTATCCACCCTATCTAACCCACTGATTATTTTATATGTCTCAATTAAGTCACCTCTCAACCTTCTTCTCTCTAATAAAAACAGCCTCAAGTCCCTCGGCCTTTCCTCATAAGACCTTCCGTCCATACCAGGCAACATCCTAGAAAATCTCCTCTGCACCCTATCCAAAGCTTCCACATCCTTCTTATAATGCGGTGACCAGAGCTGTGCGCAATACTCCAAGTGCGGCCACACCAGAGTTTTGTACAGCTGCAGCATAACCTCTTGGTTCTGGAACTCGATCCCACTATTAATAAAAGCTAAAACGCTGTATGCCTTCTTAACAGCCCTGTCAACCTGGGTGGCAACTTTCAAGGATCTGTGTACATCGACACCGAGATCTGTCTACTCACCTACACTACCAAGAATCTTACCATTAGCCTAGTACTTTGCCTTCTGGCTACTCCTACCAAAGTGCATGACCTCACACTTCTCTGCATTAAACTCCATTTTCCACCTCTCAGCCCAGCTCTGCAGCTTATCTATGTCTCTCTGTAACCTACAGCATCCTTCGTCACTATCCACAACTCCACCGACCTTAGTGTCGTCTACAAATTTACTAACCCATCCTTCTACGCCCTCATCCAGGTCATTTATAAAAATGACAAACAGCAGTGGACCCAACACCGACCCTTGCGGTACACCACTAGTAACTGGTCTCCAGGATGAACATTTCCCAACAACTACCACCCTCTGTCTTCTTTCAGCAAGCCAATTTCCGATCCAAACTGCTATATCTCCCACAATTCCATTCCTCCGCATTTTGTGCAATAGCCTACTGTGGGGAACCTTATCGAACGCCTTGCTGAAATCCACATACACCACATCAACCAATTTACTCTCATCTACCTGTTTGGTCACCTTCTCAAAGAACTCAATAAGTTTTGTGAGGCACGACCTTCCCTTCAGAAAACCGTGCTGACTATCCCTAATCAATTTATTCTTTTCTAGATGATTATAAATCCTATCCCTTATAACCTTTTCCAACACTTTACCAACAACTGAGGTAAGGCTCACTGGTCTATAATTACCAAAGTTGTCTCTACACCCCTTCTTGAACAGGGGAACCACATTTGCTATCCTCCAGTCATCTGGCACTATTCCTGTAGACAATGATGAGCTAAAGATCAATGCCAAAGGCTCGGCAATTTCCTCCCTGGCTTCCCAGAGGATCCTAGGATAAATCCCATCCGGCCCAGGGGACTTATCTATCTTCACCCTCTGTAGGATTTCTAATACCTCTTCCTTGTGAACCTCAATCCCACCTAGTCTAGTAGCCTGTATCTCAGTATTCTCCTTGACAACATTGTCGTTTTCTAGAGTGAATACTGTTGAAAAATATTCACTTGGTGCTTCCCCTGTCTCCTCTGACTCCGCTCACAACTTACCACTACTATCCTTGATTGGCTCTGATCTTACTTTCATCATTCTTTTATTCCTTAAATACCTATAGAAAGCCTTAGGGTTTGCCCTGATCCTATCCGCCAACAACTTCTCATGTCTCCTCCTGGCTCTTCTGAGCTCTCTCTTTGGGTCTTTCCTGGCTACCTTGTAACCATCAAGCGCCCTAACTGAGCCTTTACATCTCATCCTAACATAAGCCTTCTTCTTCCTCTTGACCACAGATTCCACCTCCTTCGTAAACCACGGCTCCCGCACTCTACAGCTTCCTCCCTGCCTGACAGGTACACACTTATCTAGGACACACAGGAGCTTTTCCTTGAATAAACTCCACATTTCTAATGTGCCCATCCCCTGCAGTTTCCTTCCCCATCCTATGCTCCCTAAATCTTGCCTAATCTCATCGTAATTGCCTTTCCCCCAGCTATAACTCTTGCCCAGTGGTATACACCTATCCCTTTCCATCACTCAAGTAAACATAACAGAATTGTGATCGCTATCACCAAAGTGCTCACCTACTTCCAAATCTAACACCTGGCCGGGCTCATTGCCCAGGCCAAATGTAATGTGGCTTTGCCCCTTGTTGGCCTATCTACATACTGTGTCAGGAAGCCCTCCTGCACACACTGGACAAAAACTGACCCATCTATAGTACTCAAACTACAGTGTTCCCAGTCAATATTTGGAAAGTTGAAGTCCCCCATGACAACTACCCTGTCTCTCTCACTCCTATCGAGAATCATGTTTGCTATCCTTTCCTCTACATTTCTGGAACTATTCAGAGGCCTATAGAAAACTCCCAACAGGGTGACCTCTCCTTTCCTGTTTCTAACCTCAGTCCATACTACATCCATTGATGAGTCCCCAAACATCCTTTCTGCAACTGTAATACTGAACTTGACCAACAATGCCACACCTCCGCCCCTTTTACCATCTTCTCTGTTCTTCCTGAAACATCTAAATCCCAGAACCTGCAACAACCATTCCTGTCCCTGCTCTACCCATGTCTCTGAAATGGCCACAACATCGAAGTCCCAGGTACCAACCCATGCTGCAAGTTCACCCACATTTTCCTGGATGCCTCTGGCATTGAAGTAGACACACTTCCAACCAACTTCTTGCTTGTCGGTGCCATCTTGCATCCCTGAAACTTTATTTTGGACCTCCCTACTCTCAACCTTTTCTGTACTCGAACTGCAATTTTGGTTCCCATCCCCCTGCTGAATTAGTTTAAACCCACCCGAATAGCCTTAGCAAATATCCCCCCCAGGATATTGGTACCCCTCTGGTTCAGGTGAAGACTACCTTGCTTGTAGAGGTCCCACCTACCCCAGAAAGAGCCCATTGGTACGTCATTGGTGACAGGGATGGGAGCTTGGCTGAGAACAATGGAACAAAGCATCATAAGATCTGAAATGCTATAGTGCTGCTTTATCTTGTCTGCTAGTAGCCCTCGCTCCTGCCTGTGCAAGGGGCTGCCTTATTATTTTGTTCAACATCCCACCCCCTTGTCAGTTTGCACGAAATCTTTGTTCTCTCTGCTTTTCAATTTCTCCAACCTCTCCCAGCGTTGCTCCTTGTTCCATTTCCTATTTATTTTTGCGCTTTCTCAATCTGCTTGTCGGAGTGTGGTTGGACAGTTTGAATACAGAGACAGCGATCAGTCAACTTTGCTTCTCAAGGTGTGCAGTGAGGGCATTAATGTCAAGGATCATCCATTTGAAAACATGAGAGAAAGTTCAGGCAGACATTCGGAGTAATTGTGTGTTTTCTTTTTCAATAGAGACAACACACTAAACAAGCTTGCTCCTGCACATGGGTGGGAGTCCCTCATCTTTAGTAAGATGCAGGAAATTATTTTACCCTTTGCATCGTGTCAGGGCTGAATTTAGCTGTGTTCTATTTTAAGCAGATTAACTGATGGAAGAGTCTGACGTATTCAATCCAAGTCAGAAATAAATATTTATCAGCTAATTATTCACATTTTATTGCCTTTTGGTGGCTTTAGCAATCTGTCTGACCTCTACTGACATTCCCGCTTTTCAAACTGTACATTCTTCAATCGGTCTCCCTATGATACAGGAAGTGCACAGTCACCTGCGATAGGGTTAGGGTTAGGGTTAGGGTTAGGAAGTACAATAGTGTTCTTCCTCCTAATGGACATTTGTCTAATTCTGAAGAGGCGTAAAAGGGTAAAGGTCATGACGATGTTTCCAGCCGTGGGAAGGCCAAAGCTATAGGTTCCAGTCCGTCTGCTTTTTTTTCTTTCCTCTTCTTTCCTCACTCTTTTCTCTTTAGTTTTTTTTTCAGTTTCTTATCTATTTAGCATAGAGCCATACAGTCACTTAAACAGACCCTTCAGCCCAACCAGTCCGTGCTGAATATAATCCCAAGCTAAACCAGCCCCACTTGCCTGCACTTCGCCCAAATCCCTTCAAGATCATGCACTAATCTAAAAGTTTTCTTGAAACGTTTTAACGGTAGCCAACCAGCACCTGGCTTGAGCAGGACAAAATTCAAGTCTGTGTGTGCCACACACCGATTGTTGGCCTTGTCACTGCTGTCGAGAAGATCCAGATAAGTTGCAATCTCAGCCATTTATCCCAGCATTTTATGATGCCACGCACAACAGGGCTCTACTTGAAAAGGCCTTAAAAGTACAAGTTCATTGTCTGCTTTTTGATCTCATAATGATGGTGAAGTAAACACTGACTGGACACTTCCTTTACAGAAATGCTTCCATTCTAATTTCTACTATTTTGAGCATTTACACCAATTTCTACACAACATAACTGGTTTCTGTGGTGATATCTCTCTTGAACTCCCCCTCCCACTCCAAATGGGTGGATTACCACAAGTGTTAATGCACCAACCTTTTGGAGGGTGGGTGGGGGAGAGAGAGAGTTGGAAGGGGCAAGGGTAGGGGATGGTAAGGGTGAGAGTGGGGACAGAAGGTGAATTGAGAGGGCAAGTGGCCTAGGGCGTTGGTGGGGAGGGTGAAATTTCATGAGGAGAGCGAGAATGGAGGGAGACAATGCGGAGGGCAAGGGTGGAGAGGATGAGGGCCAAGGGTGCAAGAAGGGGTGACAGCGAGAGGAGGTAGGGTGTGGGGTGAGGATGAAGGAGGAGGACAAGACAATACACAGTGAGGGAGAAAGTGCAGGGGAGGGGGAGGTGGGAGAAGGTGAAGGGATAGAGGAGGGAGAGACGAGGTGGGAGGAGATGTGTGGTAAGAGAGAGGGGGGAAGAGAGGGGTTAGTGGGAGGGGGAGGGGGTGAGGAAGGGCGAGGGAGGGGGTAGTGAGACAGGGAAGCTGGGGGAAAATCATCACCATAAGTGGGGGGAAAATCATCATTGAAGACAGAGAAATATTACCATGTAATTCTCAGTTCCCTCCAAGGATGATTCTTTGAGCTGATGTCCTACTCTATAATTTGGAGGGATTCCGGGTTAATTTACTTTGGGATGATGCTGCCATCAAAATTAGTCATAATTCACAACTGTTTCCCATAATTATTATGAGAATTCAAACAAAGTGTATAGTCACCATGCTGCATTCCCACATAAACCAAACAAAGGAGATTGGTGGAGGCCTACCAAATCCCACACAGTAACTGGGAAAGACACACTGCAGTGTGTGTTGGGGAGGGTCAGTTACAACTAGCATCTCGCCTGGCTCATCCCCAGCTAAGTTGACCTGTGGAATGGTCAGAAGAATTAAGTCTTTGGACTGCCATCATGCAAAGAAAGATGCAGAGGAAACTAATCAGGAACAGAGAGAGCAATGTGCCTATTAGTTCCTGGGCAACACATTCAAATAAAGTTATTATTTTAATGTTAGTGAAACACAGGGCCGAAAATTGGAAGCAATGCAAGATGAGGCAAATGTTATATCACGACATGCAATTAGTACAAAAGGATGATCTGCTACTAGTGCCTGGACCAAGCTGGTATTTGATTAGTGACTGGATTGTGAGGAAAGGAAACCCATTTCCACGAAGACCAGGGCGGTACAAAAACCCATTAACAAGCCTTCACTCCTAACAGAAAGCCTGATGAGAGGCTTATCTCTCCACTGAACAAAACTAAGCAGTGAATTTGAATGCAAACTCTTCAGTTTCAAATGAATGATCAAAGACAACCCCGATGCTCTCATATTTGAGATGCTGTGATGTACAATGAGGCAGTTGCTTTTTCTTTCAAGAATTGAGAAAAGGAGGATTTATACCTGACTGTCAACTTACCAACTGATGGCAGTAATTTGCAATATATTGGAGGATAGGGTAGTCTTGCTTGAGTCTAACCCAACCGTGTTCCTCACCATGGTGACTCCTATACTGGGAGTGGTACCTTTAAAGCCCGATGGCCTTATTATGCGGTTGTGGAGGCAGCAGCAGTAACAGTGTCACAGCTTGGTCGGTGTCCGGTACGTGGCGGAAGCTGGGGGCCTGGATGGGACTTTGGTGTTCAGTGTGATCACAGCCCGTTGTTGTCCGGAGCATGGTAATAGCTGTTGGGCCTCGATTGAGACTTTGATGGCTGGAGATCAGGCCAAATGTGGGAAGAGTGAGCCTAATGCAGGGATGAGGGAGGGGCATCACCTTCGGCATTGACAGCACCCAGCCGAAGGTCTCTTAGCATCCGTGGTGAAGCAACGCATAGAGATCAGGGCCAAAGTGGAGGAGACCGGGCCCCTGTCGCGAGTACAAGCCCAGCATGGCTAAGCAGTTAAAGACTTTATATAAAGTTTCTAACTTTTTTTTATTTTTCTACTTAATATTGTGAAGGACTGTAATGTTAAACTTTTAGTTTTTTTATATTAAGAAGGAAAGCAATGTTAAACTTTTATTTTTTTTGAATTTTTCTTCTTAATATTAAGGACTATAATGTTAAACTTTTCATTTTTATTTATTTTTCTACTTAATACTTAGAAGGACTAGAATGTTAAACTTTTAATTGTGCTTCTTTTTATTTTTCTACTTACTATGAAGAAGGACTGTAATGTTAAACCTTTAGCTTTTTAAAAAATTTTTCTTCTTAATGTTAAGAAGGGCTACAATATTAAACTTTTAATTTGGTGTCTTTATTTTTCTACTTTGTTCCTAAGATGGCACCATGAATGGCAACATTGTATACGTTTTACTGTACCGCAGTATCCCTGTACTTGAGCAGCAGTGACAACAAAACCTAACTCTAATTGCAATTCTATAAGTTACACGGTAATAAAACCAGTGGGGACTTAAAAGAACCATCTTTCCGCAGAGCTCGGTTGAAATATAGAATTCATTACCACAGGGAAAGTGGAGGCAAATTGTACAGATACATGATTAAAAAGATGAGAAGGAACAGTCATATTTAGAAAGAATGGATATTGGTCTGAGTCACTGTTCACCTGAAAGTGAGACTCTTTCGTTAAGAGACAGTTCATTTCCCAGTTCTACAGTTTCTCTTTACTGTTCTTTACTGTTCTGAACTTGGGGAAATAAATAACGATATCTTGAAAAGTATACATCCCTCACCTTCCTGGACCTTTCTGACTTCATCTCAGACCACTACCTACAAACCGATGTCCATTTCAAGCCCACCGACTCCCACGGCTACCTGGAATACACCTCGTCCCACCCACCTTCCTGCAAAAATTCCATCCCCTATTCTGAATTCCTTCGCCTCCGCCACATCTGCTCCCAGGATGAGGCATTCCACTCCCGTACATTACAGATGTCCTCGTTCTTCAACGACCACAACTTCACCCTGCAGTGGTCGAGAACGCCCTCGACCGTGTCCCTTGCATTTACCGCAACTCATCCCTCACACCCAGCCCCCACAATAACCACCAACAGAGAACACCCCCTCGTCCTCACATACCACCCTACCAACCTCCGGATACACCACACAATCCTCCGACACTTCCACCATCTACAATCCGAACCCACCACTAAAGACATTTTTCCCACCCCACCCTTGTCTGCCTTCCGGAGAGACCACTCTCTCCGTGACTCCCTTGTCCGCTCCACACTCCCCTCCAACTCCACCACACCCGGCACTTATCCCTGCAACTGCAGGAAGTGCTACACCTCCCCCCACACCTCCTCCCTCACCACCATCCCAGGCCCCAAGATGACTTTCCACGTCAAGCAGATGTTCACCTGCACATCTGCCAATGTGGTATGCTGTAGCCACTGTACCCATTTTGGCTTCCACTACATTGGGGAAGCCAAGTGGAGGCTTGGGGACCGCTTTGCAGAACACCTACGCTCGGTTCGCAATAAACAACTGCACCTCCCAGTTGAGAACCATTTCAACTGCCCCCCCATTCCTTAGATGACTTGTCCATCCTGGGCCTCCTGCAGTGCCATAATGATGCCACCCGAAGGTTGCAGGAACAGCAACTCATATTCCGCTTGGCAACCCTGCAGCCCAATGGGATCAGTGTGGATTTTACAAGCTTCAAACTGTCCCTTCCCCCCACTGCATCCCAAAACCAGCCCAGCTTGTCCCCACCTCCGTAACCTGTTCTTCCTCTCACCTATCCCCTCATCCCACCTCAAGCTGCACCTCCATTTCCTACCTACTAACCTCATCCCGCCCCCTTGACCTGTCCGTCCTCCCTGGACTGACCTATCCCCTCCATACCTCCCCACCTATACTCTCCTCTTCACCTATCTTCTCCTCTATCCATCTTCGGTCCGCCTCCCCTCTCTTCCTATTTATTTCAGAATCCTCTTTCCATCCCCCTCTCTGATGGAGGGTCTCAGCCCGAAATGTCAGCTTTTGTGCTCCTGAGATGCTGCTTGGCCTGCTGTGTTCATCCAGCCCCACACTTTGTTATCTCAGATTCCCCAGCATCTGCAGTTCCCATTATCTCCTATTACAGAGGGGGAGGGGCTGATTGTATTAAAACACGTAAAGGTGGATAAATACCCAAGACCTGATCAGGTGTATCCTAGAACTCGGTGGGAATCCAGGGAAGAGATTACTGGACTCTTTGCAGAGATATTTGTATCACAGGTGATGTGCCAGAAGACTTGTGAGTGTCTAATGTGGTTCCATTATTTTCGAAAGATGGTAAGGTAGACCGGGGAACTGTAGACTGGTGAGCCTGACATCAGTGGAGGACAAGTTGTTGGAGGGAATCCTGAGGGACAGGATTTATATGTATTTGGAAAGTCAAGGACTGATTAGGGATAGTCATCATGGCTTTATGCATGGGAAATCATGTCTCACTAACTTGGTTGAGTTTTTTGAAGAAGTGATGAAGAGGATTGATGAGATCAGAGTGGTGGATGTTGTCTATATGGACTTCAGTAAGGCATTCAACAAGATTCTGCATGGTAGACTAGTTACCAAGGTTAGATCACCTGGAATCCAGGGAGAACTAGCCATTTGGATACAGAATTGGCTTGAAGGTAGGAGATAGAGGGTAGTGGTGGAGGGTTGTTTTTCAGACTGGAGGCCTGTGGCCAGCGGTGTGCCTCAAGGTTCGGTGCTTGGTTCACTGTTTTTTATTGTCATTTATATAAATGATTTGGATGTGAATACAGGAGGTATGAGTATTAAGTTTGCAGATGAGACTATAATTGGTGGTGTAGCGATCATCACTGATTGCATCAACATTCTGAGGAAGGGTCACCGGACCTAAGATGTTAACTCTGATTCCTCTCCAGAGATGCTGCCAGACCTGCTGAGCTTTTCCAGCAATTTCTGAATTTTGTTTCGAACGTCAACTCTGCCTGGATGACCATCAACATATGAAAGATGAACTTTGGTCTTCCCAAAATCTGCTGATCTTCCAGCGCAAGGAGTTTTCCTTGACCCTGTGTTGCAGATTAGCAATCTTCGAGGTACAGGACTAACTGTTAAGAGATGCAGTAAACCTTCAGACAGATACTGCAGGCAGGCAATGGGAGAAGGCTACTGTCCAGAGCCTTTCTGCTCCATACTGCAGTGCGGGGCTAGAATCTGTGGAACCCCCTTCTGACTGTGTGCCTGACAAGAAATACACATTGTGAATATCAAGAGCATTGAAATTGCATTCAGACACTTCAAAGTGAAACATAGAGCAGAGAGAAAAGTTTACTTCTGTTACACTTTCTGTAATGTTCAAATTGAACAGTATTATCCTTGAACTCTATGCTTAATATGAAATATATATTGTAAATATTAAGACAATTATAATTATAAGCACAAGGAGTGAAACATGCTGTCTGGAAACAAGTTATATTTTCTCAAAACATTTGTAATTTTTAAGTTTGCAACTTTTGTGAAAAAGTATATTTCTGAAAAAATAGAAGGGCAAATCTCATTGAATTGAATTGAATCAAGTTGTCATGTGTGCACATGAGTACAGTGAAAAATTTACGGTTGCCACTTGTAGCGTCATCTTAGATACAAAAGTGCGGCAGGTACAGATCCTTGAGTACAAATTCTTTGGAAAATAAATCAGGAAAGTCAAGAAATAAAAAAAGTCCAGAATTTCAGATCTTCAAAAGTACAAAATCAGCAATAAGCTAGAAAAGTAAAGAAACCAAAATGTCCATGGTAATTAAAAAAAATAGAAAACAAAGAAATTTTAAGAAATGTGAATTTAAGACAAAGTCCATTTAGCCTGCTTCTGAGCTCGAGGGCCTGGCACCCTCCTGGGCCGGACCCACCACGATGCCAAAGCAAAAGCTGCACAGAATGCCAGACTGATTGAAGTTGCCAGAAGGACACCCAGGCTGATCCTGACAAAAACAATCAGGGAAGACTCTGAAAGGAATCCCAGGCTGGGCCAGACCAACCAATTCTGCAGAAGTCTCGAGAAAAGCCCAGGCCACCAGGTCATTGGAATCCCGGGCCTGGACTCACCTCATCTTCAGGTGTCACCAAAGCAGGAGGAAGAATGACTCGGTCCACACGATATTCTCCCCTGCAGTACCTTCCCGGAGCATTCTTTCTCACTTGAAGCTCAAAATATGAAATGGGCTTGATGCTGTGCCAGCTCTAGGACCACCTTGGCAGTGCAGAAGCTGCTGAGAACCCGCACAGGTCTCTGACGTCGCTGCTATGAGTCTGCACTGCTGGGCCCACTTGAGTCTGTTCTACTGGGCCCCACTGCAGTCTGTGCTGCTGGGCCTACTCAAGTCTGTTCTACTGGGCCCCAACCCAGTCTGTGCTGCTGGGCCAACTCAAGTCTGTTCTACTGGGCCCCACTCAGGTCCACTCTGCTGGGCCTACTCCAGTTATGCTGCTGGGCCTACTCAAGTCCACACGGCTGGGTCTAATCGAGTCCATGCTGCTGGGCCTACTCCATTAATGTTGCTGGGCCTAATCAAGTCCATGCTGCTGGACCTACTCCATTCATGTTGCTGGGCCTAATTGAATCCATGCGGCTGGGCCTAATCGAGTGCATGCTGCTGGGCCTACTCCATTCATGTTGCTGGGCCTAATTGAGCCCATGCTGCTGGGCCCACTCATTGCAGCTGATGCTGTCACTGTAGTTGAGCTGTTCACTAAGAAATAAGTAAAATAATATAGGAGGAAAAAAATGAGAAAAGAGAGATAAAAGAGAAAAGAAACAAAAAGAGAAGTGGATAAGCCCTCAGGCCTGGAATCTCCACTCCACCGCCATCTCACCATCGTATCGTCTTATGTTGTTTCATTAACAAAGGTAAGAATTAATTTGTATTCCCATGGGAACTCTCTGCTGACAGCATAAATGATCCCTAGCTTGTGTTCCCTTTTAGCAAGGTTCACTTCCTTATGTCAAATCTTCAGCCATCCCTTCTGTGTAATTTGCAGGATATGTGTAAAGGATGACCTTACTGATTTGACATGTGCAAGATGTTTGAAGATGGTATATTGATATCAATGAGATCCAATGAATTTGGTACATTTTGTCAGTTAAGTCTCAATGGTTAGCAGTCATGTACTTGAATCATTTCAAAATGCACACCAGAAAATCCCACACTAGCAATTTACTCCAGTGCTGAGGGAGAACTGCACTGTTAGTGGCATTGTCTTTCTGCTGATATGGTAGACTGGGACTCTGTCTACCCTAGAATAAGTACGGTAGCATTCTATTTCAAATAAGGATAGGAGTCTGGGCCAATGTTTATCTTGGAATCAGCATCATTAAAACATTCTTGCATTTTGTTGTATGGGACCTTGTTGAGTCCAACTTGGTCCCAATCCTTCCTGCTGTAGAGTGTGGGTGCATTTTGAAAACACTGAGACAGTCATGAGGCAATATGAGACATCCTGAGGTCATGAAAGGTGTTATACAAATGCAAGTCTCTGTGTCTCCCATATTGCACTCGCTGAGATTTTAGCTTCACGGCCCATTGTAAAGCTTGGACAAACACAAGCTCTTCCTTTCTTTCAAAGCTCAGAATTTGTCTTACTCTCTCTACGTTTTGGTGACCAGCACAGTGGCTGCTCTGCTCATTTCCCCATCTTATGGTCCTTCATTCCTACCTTTGGTTTCTAGGAAGGGTCTTTCATTTCCCCTGAGCGGAACATAACTGGGGAAAACGATACATAAGATGGTGTGCTGAATGGAAACACAAATCCCATTCCCAATGGATCCTCTGTCCTATGATCTGGTGATGTACTAACAAACTATAACACTAACTCTGTTCCTTTCCCTGCTGATGCTGCTCAAACTGCTGAATCTGTCCAGAAATTCTGTTCAGACAACAACAAGTTAATTCCTCCTATGCACCCCCAGGAACACATCTTCACTTATTTCTCACAATATTTTCAACAAATGTCATAACAATGTCCTATCATTGCTACAGATTTATGAAAAGCCACTGGCTAAGTCTGCACTCAGGCTTTGATGTCCATTTAAATGGCATTTGAGATACACCTGCTCCAACTGCTAATAGCATGCTGCCTGGACTCGAGCCTCCATTATAATCACACACCGTTCAAAGCACACAATTGTCAAGCTTCGAAAGAGCCACAGAATCCCGGACGGATCTGCAATGAACCAACCTGCTCACTCATCATGATCAGCAGAGTGAAGGCTTCTAATTGAAATGAGTCGAAGTGGTCCCTCTCCAAATCCCCAGTGCACATAGTAGCATAAAGATCCAGAATATTGAAACCTATTTAGTGGTTTCATGATTAGAAAAGATATCAAAAACCTTCCGGAATTTTTGACCTGGCTGAGTTCTGTGTATTTAAAGCACAGTGTGATCGTCAGCAGGGCTGTGCGCTGTTTATGGTAAGCCCTGAATTACAGTCATCGCATTACAGTCTTCAGGCAGAGGTAGAGAGTTCAGATCCCATAAGAGTAAATTATAAGACTTCATAAATCTGACAATTTGTGGGCTCAGACCAGCAAATGTTACAAAAGCACACTGACTCAATAGTTCCCTGTAGAGAAAGCAATCTGATATATCTAATGCATAGGCGAGAAAGGTACTGGAAATCAAAACTAAAAGGAGAAAATGCTTGAAATGCTCATCACATAAAGACAGCATCCATGGAGACAGAAATTGCTGGTGAATCTCTTTTTGTGTACAGGACAGGGGAGATGCCAGTGTTGTAACTGCACCGGAACATCTTGGGAGCAGCAAGTTCGGGAGCACAAGTCTTCAGTACTATTGTTGGAATGTTGACAGCGCCCATAGCCTTTGCAGTATCCAGCATCTCCAAACATTTCTTGATATCACATCCAGTGAATCAAATTGGCTGAAGACTGGCATCTGTAATGTCAAGGGCAACTGGAGAAGGCGAAGATGGGTCATCCACCTAGCATTTTTGGCTGTAAACTATTGCAAATGCTTCAGCCTTATCTTTTGCACTGTTGTGCTGGGATCTTCCATCATTGAGGATGGAGATATTTGTGGATCCTCCTCCTCCAATGAGTTGTTTAATTGTCCTCCATCATTCACAACTGGATGTATGAGAACAGCGGAGCTTACATCTGATCTGTTGGTTGTGAGATGCTTAACTCTGTCTACCATTCCTGGGCCAAGGGGAACAGGTATGGGAGGTGGAGGGGACAGACATGGAGTTTTGGGGCAGGGCCTGCGAGCCCCTGATGACCAAGTTCAGTCTGGGATACCCAGAGCCAAGTGTGTCCTACATTGTCTTCCATTGTAATCCCATTCATAAATCTGAAATATGACTGGATAATAGGTGTAACCATGCCCACAGTGGGCAGAGCCAGTGTTTCATCTCTGTCCCAATATGTGTGCTTTGTTTCTGAGTGACCCACCAGCCGCCCCCAAACTCTCCAGGATGTGTTTTCCCTCATCCTACCCCAACAAATCATTTCCACCCATGCCCCCAACTCGAGATCCACCACATTGAATTTTGATTAGATTAGATTAGATTAGATTCCCTACAGTGTGGAAACAGGACCTTCGGCCCAACAAGTCCACATCGCCCCTTGGAGCATCCCACCTAGACCCATCCCCTATAACCCACATACCCCTGAACACTATGGGCAATTTAACATGGCCAGTCCACCTAGCCTGCACATCTTTGGACAGTGGGAGGAAACCGGAGCACCCGGAGGAAACCCACGCAGACACGGGGAGAATGTGCAAACTCCACACAGACAAGTTACCCGAGGCTGGAATCGAACCTGGGTCCCTGGTGCTGTGAGGCTGCAGTGCTAACCGCTGAGCCACTGTGCTGGGCCCAATTTTGCCTCTAATTGACCTTCCTGCCCCCATGAACCTCAACTGAACATCTGAATGATGCCCACCATGGTCCTCCACTGTCCTGTTGTAGATGCCACATTACTGGTTTCTGCCACTACTAGCCACCTTAACCTGCTGTGCTCTCCACACCTGTTCTGTGTACCCCCCCATCACTTTAAGATGCCCCCCCAAACCACATATTGCAATCCTTGTCACCCCTTCCCCAGCTCGTTTGTGCATTTGGTAGGATGGAAAGCTAAATTTTAATCGAGTGAGTTGGGCCATCTACAAAGAGGTTTAACAAGCAATAGTTCCCTTTGATGGTGCCTAACCACAGCTTAGTGAGACACCTGCTATACCACTTACAGTGTGAGGTGTTCCCAATGTTGAGATGGGTCTTGCTGGACCCTTCATTGGCTTCTTCCCTGAATCTCACCATAGCCCATGTTGCTGAGGCCCCAATAAGACCCCACCCTTATTGTATCTCTGTGGCCCCCAGTGTAGATTCTTCCACAATTGCACTCAGCATCTACCCCGTCAAACCCCCTCGGAGTGTCTCACATTACAACACTTCACCTTTCATCCTTTGAAACAAAGCTGCTCATCTTTTCCTCAGAAGGCAATCCCCTTCATCCTGGAGACCAGCCTTTTCAGACTGGGCCAAGGTGACGAGGTTCAGAACCCAGTTTGACCAATACTGAGTACAAAGTGAAGCTTGTGGTTGGACCTTTAATCAGTTTGAGAAAGCTGAAGAATTTCTGCGTGCAAGTTTGAGGCTTAGTATTGTTATCCCTATAGATACAGTCATCTCTTTTTTTTTAACAGGTGCATTTGTTTTTTAGGTCTGCAAATTTCAAAAGGACGATGAGTCACATCCAGCTCTAACTCCCGTGGCAGGCTCTGATCAATATTTCATCTCCTGTTCCTGATGTTTCCCAGTTTAGCCAAGCCAGGCTGTGCTATATAGGGTCTCCCTGTTGGCTCGATTCAGTGAACATCCACTCATCTGTGAAACAAGGATTGTCTCAGGAGGGAGTTGGAGGGGTCAAGCAGACAGATAACACAGCCTAAGCTAACAAGGTGGACGCTTCATGTCAAAAAGATTTTTCCACAGAAAGATGAATATCAAATGACAAGAAGACTGAACAGCAACAGCAAATTCATTAAGGATTCTGAGGGAGGATCACCGGACCTGAAACGCTACCTTTGATTTATTTTTTCTCAAAGTTTTGGTGAAGATCTGTAGCTTGGGTTATGGGTGAGGTTGTTGACTTACTCACTAAGCTGGCTTGTTTTTGTTCAGACAGTTCGGTACCGTGCTAGGTGACATTATCAGTGCAGCCTCTGATGAAGCGATGTTATTCTACTCCGCTTGGAATTTATACTGCTCGGTCCGTCATGGTGAGTAATGTCATTTCCGGTCTTGACCTGTGTGGGTTTATATATGGTATCCAGTTATGCATGTTTGTTGATTGCATTACGAGTTGGAATTCCAGCGCATGTCTATGTTTGGCTTGGGCTACGATGGTCACCCAGTCTACCAGGTAAACTGATGGCCTTCTTTGTCTGAATGCACAGATATTAAGGAGAGCTTGGCATGCCGCTTTGCTGCTAGCTGATGTTTGTGCATTCTGATGGCTAGTTTCCTTCCAGTCTGTCCGGTGTAATGTCTGTGGCAGCCATTGCACAGTGACAAAACATCTGAATGAGAACTAGCAACTTGGTGAGCAAGTCAACAACCTCTGATCTTTTCTTCACAGATGCTGCCAGACCTGCTGAGCTTTTCCAGCAACTTCTGCTTTTGTTTCTGATTTACAGCATCCACCGTTCTTTCAGGTTTGCATTAAGTTTCAAGTCCATTTAGCTGATGGCATAAAACTTTCAACTATCCAGCACACAGATGATGGGCTGAATGGACTTTTTTGCTATTGTCTAATTCGGCATAATAACGAAAGAACTGAGGACGCTGTAAATCAGGAACAAAAGCAGAAGTTGCTGGCCTGGCAGCAGCTGTGAAGAGAAACCAGACTTAAAGTTTTAGGCCCGGTGATCTTTCCACGGAACTGATGGTAGCTGGGAAGATGTTTGTATACATGCAGAAGATAGTGTTGGGGGAGGGGGTGAGGAGTAAACAATAGGTGGAGAGACAGGAGGAGTTGGACAGATGAAGGAATGGATCATGACATTGCTCAGAGGGGGTTAAAATTGTTTCAGCAACAGTAGGAACTACAGATGCTGGACAATCTGAGCAAACAAGGTGTAGAGCTGGATGAACACAGCAGGCCAAGCAGCATCAGAGGAGCAGGACAGCTGACGTTTTGGGCCTAGGCCCTTCTTCAGATGAAGAAGGGTCTAGGCCCAAAACGCCAGCTCTCCTGCTCCTATCATACTGCTTGGCCTGCTGTGTTCATCCAGCTCTACACCTTGTTTGCTCAGAGGGGGAATAGCTATTAATGGGGATTGTTAGTGACTAACAGTGGGTTGTGTGTAACAGCAGAATGCGTGATAACAAAGTCTGATGAGTTGGGGGGGGGTGGCTATGACATTGGAGAGTTCAAACCTTAAACTTATTGATTTTAATATTGAGTGGGAGGGCTGCAGGTTCCCCAAGCCAAAAAATGAGGCGCTGTTCTTCCAGCTTGTGCTGAGCTTTGCTGGAACATTGCAGCAAACCTGAGATAGAGATATTAACCAGGGAACAGCATGGTGTGTTGAAGTAGCAGGTGATTGGAAGCTTGGGGTCTTTTTTTGTGGGCAGAAAGTAGAGGCTCCACAAAGAGGTCACCCAGTCTACGCTTCGTTTTCCCAGTGTAGAGGAGACCACATTGTGAACAGCGGATGCAGTAGACAGATGCAGTGAGAAGTGCAGTTGCACAGTTGCTTCACTGGAAGGTATGCTTGGGCCCTTGGATACTGGGGAGGGAGGAGGTGTTGCAGCTTCGCTGGTCACAGGGTAGGTGCCGAAGGGCTGTTGGGGAGTGTTGGGGGTGAAGGAAGTATGGGCCAGGATGTCCTGGAAAGAATGGTCCCTGCGGAAGGAGGACAAGGAAGGGGAGTAAGTGTCTGGTGGTGGCATCTCACTGGAGATGGTGAAAGTGGTGGCTAATGATCTTCTGGATATGGGAGCTGGTGGGATGGTAGGTAAAGACAAGGGGAAGGCTATTGCTGTTAACAAAGTGTGGAGCTGGATGAACACAGCAGGCCAAGCAGCATCTCAGGAACACAAAAGCTGACGTTTCGGGCCTAGACCCTTCATAAGAAAAGTCTTTTCTGATGAAGACTCTAGGCCCGAAACATCAGCTTTTGTGCTCCTGAGATGCTGCTTGGCCTGCTGTGTTCATCCAGCTCCACACTTTGTTATCTTGGATTCTCCAGCATCTGCAGTTCCCATTATCTCTGGGAACACCTTTGCTGTTGTGGGAGGGAAGAAAAGGGGTGTTTTTGTTTCCCAATTCCGTGTTCTACTGGAGTCAGGCACATCATCTACAGGGTGATATTAAATGGACTATTTGGTTCGTTAGCCAGCCTGTAACAGGGTAATACTAATTCAGACACCAGCAAGGCTAAGTCACAAAATTAATACGTTGTGCATTGTTGAGCTATGATGATTGAACTGATCGCACAATCCATACTGAAACCAGTTGAATAAAAATAACTGTTTTGCTTCAATGAAGAACACTTTGGTTACCAAAGGAATGAATGATAGGAAAGAAGGAATGGTTCATAGGCTCTTGTTCGGAATGCTCTGGGGAATGGACCATGACTATGACAACAACAACTTTCATTTGTTTAGGACCTTTAACACAGTAAAACATCCAAAAGTGGGCTTCACAAGAGGCATCTGCAGAGAGTATGGAGCAACTAAAACAGGAGAACGTTAGTAATTTCTTAAAATTCATCAGGCATTGCTAACAAGGCCAACATTTGTTGCCCATCCCTAATTGCCCAGAGGTCTATTAAGTGTCAACCACATTGCTGGAGTTCTGGAGCCACATATATGCCAGTTAAGAATGCAGATTCCTTCCCGAAAGTGCATTAATGAGTCAAATGGGTTTTCCTGACAATCAACAATGTCATCAACATGGTCGTCATTAGATTCTTAATTCCAGATGTTCTGTTATTGAGTTCAAATTCAACCATCTATCATGGCAGGATTTGAACCTAGGCCCCCAGCATTTTACCTGGGTCTCTGGCTTAACAGTCCAGCAATAATACCATTAGCCATTACCTCCCTAATATTGAGGGAGGAATAAGACAGGCTGAACTGCACTATTGTGACGATACTGTGCTTTTAAGAGGGATTTGTTCTATGCTGTTTGTCTTGCACAGAGGTGTTCCATCTGTGCTACCAGACAGTCAGCTTTAGAAGCAGCTTTGAGCTCCCTGAGTAGTTTCCTTAAGTTAGACAAAAGAAGCATACGTGTGCAGAGTCAGGCTCACATAATTCCTGGGTTTGGTTTTCCTTTGAGTTGGGATTTGAAGTTGGCTGTTGAAGCTGATAGATGCAGCTTTCTCTCTTCTGCAGCAAAAAGCTTACATTCTCTCTCAGCTTCTCGATGGTTTCCTTCGGTGTTCCTTTCTCTCAGGATGGAGATAGCATGTAAGTTACGGTGGAAGATCGCAGGAGGCCAGGCAGAAGTGAGTTAGACTAACCAAGTTAAAAGGTTAAAGAGAGGGCATGATCAGAGATGCACAGCAGCTGCCCTGGTATTCAACAAGATCATGGCTGATCTGACTGTAATCTCCCATCCACATTGCTGCCTGCCTCTGATAATATTTCAACCCCTTCACTGAAAAAAAATCCATTCAACACCTTCAAAATATTAAAAGATATTTCAAAATTATTTCTCCATTTATTCTATGAAGGTTAAGCTTAACTTTAACTTCATTTCTTTAACAACTTTGTGTTTAGGTTTCTTGTACCGAGATGACTTCTTAACCGAAGGTAGCCATGTGTGTACTGACATAAATACTTTGCACTCTTCCCCTGTACTTCTGCACTTGAGTACACATGACAATAAAATCTAAATCAAAATCTTAAAAAAAATTAAAAATTCAAAGACAGAAAGGATATTCCAAAGACTCTCAATCCTCTGGAAGAAAGACATTCACCTAATCTCTGCCTTAAATAGCTGAGCCCTGGATTTTAAATAATGACATCTAGTTCTAGATTCATCTACATGAGAAAACACCTTCTCTGTATCTACCCTGTCAGGATGTCTCAGCATCTGACATGTTCAATCAAATCACCTCTTGCTCTCCTAAAACCTAGCAGATGCCTGTCCAATTTTTCCTTATAAGATTATTCATCATTCCTGATATTAGTCTAGTAAACCTCTCTGAGCTACTGCATTTATATCCTTGTTTAAAGAAGAAGGTGACTAATACTGTACACATATTCTTGATCTGGTCTCACCTGTGCTCTGGATAACTGAATGTTTTAGCATTTAATTGTCCTTGCAATAAATGATAACCTTCTATGAAAGTTCTTCATTTCTTGCATATGAACCCTGGCAATAAATTAGAAAATATGCTTTTTGGTATTCTTCCTGCAAAAATGAACAAGTTTACAATTTCCCACATTGTTTTTGAGTTGTCAGGCCTTTGCTCACTCATTTAATCTCCTTACATATTTTTGTAGCCTCATTAGTTCTTCTTCGGAACTCACACTTTCCGTCTCTTCATCAAATCATATCTATCATTTGGAAACAGCTGAGGACCCAGCGTTAATCCTTCTACCACACCATTTGTGGCATCCTGCCAATCTGAAAAAGACCTATTCATGCCCACTCTCTGCTTCCAATTAACCAGAAAAACTTCTGTTCATGCCTATATTTCATCCCTCACACCATGTGCTTCCACTTAGCTTAAAGTGGCACCTCATCAAAGGCCTTCTGGAAACCTAAGTATCGATTGGACACAGCATGTGTTACCACCTCAAAGAGTCCTATTTTATTGGTTGAATATGATTTCCCTTTCACAAAACCATGTTGATCTTGCCTTATGGCCATCCTAGTGTCCTGTTATAATGTCTTAAAACCAACTTTCTATACAACAGCTGTTAAAGTAACTACTCTTGAATTCCCTGCTCTTTGTCCCCTTTCTTTATTGAATGAAGGGTTTATATTCACTAACTTTCAGTTAAGTGTGATCATGCCTGAAATCGAGGAGCGTTTTGGAAAATTAAAACCAATGCATCAACTATCTCACTAATCACTTCAGATAAAACCATAGGATAAAGAATATCGGAATCCAAACATGTGTCAGCACACAGCTCCAACAATTTACTCAGTATAACTTCTCAGTGACTGTGTTTTTTCTGAGTTCCTCCCTCCCTTCCATTTCCTGATTTCTTCTGGGGTGGTATAGTAATCCTCCACATGGAAGACTGATATAAATGTACCTCTTTAATTCATCTGCCACCTCCTTATTTTAAATTATGGCCACTCCAGGCTCACTTAATATAGGATCAACATTCGTTTTGTTAACTCTTCTAAAAAAAGCCTTTGAAAATCTCACAATCTGTTTTTATATTTCTGGCCAGCTTTCCTATGTATCCCATGTTTCTCTCTTTATTAAATGTTTGGCTTTTTTTGCTGTTTTTAAATTCTGTCCAGTCTGCTGATGTGATACATATATTTGCATTATTATATGCTTTTATTTTATATAGATATTATCCTTGACAATTTAATTAATCACAATGGTGGGTCTGTCCCTCTGAAATTTTCTCACTTGCTAAGATGTGTTCGTTGCATTCTCAAACATTCCCTTGCACACCCACCACTATATCTCTATTGATTGATATGGACTAGACCAAATTCCCTCAAAATATATGAAGAAAAAAGCCTAGACCCTAATATTTTCTTATTTTAAAGGTAAGCACAAAATGTTGCATTCCAGATGCAATTCAATTGGTCAAAATGCCCAATGTTAAGCCAAATATACTTTAATTTTATAGTACAGTTAAAATACAGACAAAAGAAAAATAAAAGAAAAGAATTGGCTTAACTGTAACTCTGTCAAAATACTTAACGAAATAATATATAACAACTGCTACTAATTAATTGTTCCAGTATAACATCATTGCATAAACACACCCTTGACAAAGGCAAATTCAGTAAAACAGATTGTCTCACATGCAATTCTAGCAGCAGAAAGAGGACCCAACTTTTAGCTGTAACACAGAGCTTTCACATCCAGCTTCAAAACCTCAGCAAGGGCTGAAAGCTAAATCTAAAATTTGTGGCTCTGTGGGAGTCTGACTGCACGCATTCAGCCTGATTCTGTTGTTCCAAAGAAACCCGAGGTCGCACAGCCCACTTAGTTGGTTGGCTTAAAGCAGACTGCTTGGCACCTCTGTTTCAACATTTCTTCACAAAGAAAACAGGACAAACTAAACCCCTAAAAGTCATAATATCATCACATGATCATGGTAATAAAGGGTGAAGCTGGATGAACAAAACAGGCCAAGCAGTATCTCAGGAGCACAAAAGCTGACGTTTCTCTGGTGAAGGGTCTAGGCCCGAAACGTCAGCTTTTGTGCTCCTCTGATGCTGCTTGGCCTGCTGTGTTCATCCAGCTCCACACTTTGTTACCTTGGATTCTCCAGCATCTGCAGTTCCCATTATCACTAGATCATCACATGATCTTTCTTTTAACCTAATATGCAAATTTCTTTTTCATCCTGGTTTTTGTCAAGCTTCTTGTGTGTTGTTGGGGCTGCCCCCATCCAGGTAAATGGGGAGTATTCCATCACACTCCAGACTTATGCCTCGTAGATGGTGGACAGGTTTGAGGAGACAGGAGGTGAGTGACTCGCCGCAGTATTCCTAGCCACTAACCTGTTCTTGAAGCCATTGATTTTCTGTGGCACGTTGAATCTGTGGTCAATGTCAACAATCAAGGTGTTGATCGTGGGAGTTTCAGCGATGGTAACATTGTCAAGGGGCAATGGTTAGATTGCCTCATATTGTGGGTAGTCATAGCCTGGCATTTGTGTGGTGCGAATGTCACTTGCCTCTTGTCAGCCCAAGCTTGGATATTGTCCAGATCTTGTTGCATTTGAACATGGTCTGCTTCAGCAACTGAGGAGTCACGAATGGTGCTGAATATTGTGTAATCATCGACAAACACCCCCACCTCTGACCTAATGACGGAGGGAGATCATTGATGAAGAACCTGAAGATGGTTGGGCCTAAGACACTACCCTGAGGAACTCCAACAATGATAACCATCTTCTAATCTTCTGCCAAATGTGGCCTTCATGTGAGGTGCTGTCATTCTCACCTCGCCTCTGAAATTCAGGTCTTTACTCCAAGTTTGAACCATAAAACAGTAAAACATGGGTCAGAATTCAGTCCATCGAGTCTGCTCTGCCATTTGATCAAGGCTGATATGTTTCTTAAATCGCTTCTCTTGCCTTCTCCCCCTATCCTTTGACCCTCTTATGTATCAAGATACAATCTTAGATACAAGGGCCAAAACTGCTCATAAGACTCCAAACAAAAATGGAAGTTGCTGGAAAAACTCAGCAGGCCTGGCAGCATCTGTGAAGGAGAAAACAGAGTTAACATTTTGGGTCCGGTGACCCTTCCTCAGAACTGACGGTGGGTTGGAAAACGTCAGTTTATACGCAGAAAATAGGGAGGTGGGTGGGGTAGGGAGTAAATGATAAGATAGAGCCCAAAGAGAGAGAGATACAGTTGGACAGACAAAGGAGTTGCTAGCAATCAGCTTGGGAGGGTGATTGTTGCTAATAGCAACTGTTAGTGACTAACCACAGGGAGTGTGTAACAGCAGGCTGTGTGGTAACAAGGCCTGGTGTGTGGGGTAGGGGAGTGTGGGACATGGGAGAATATAGACCCTAAAATGATTGAACTCAATGCTTCAGGGTCCCCAGGTGGAAAATGAAGTGTTGTTCCTCCAGCTTGTGTTGCTCTTCACTGGATAACTGCAGCAAGCAAGAGACAGAGATGTTGTCAGGGAGCAGGGTGGTGCTTTAAAGTGGCAGGCAACTGGTAGTTCAGGGTCTTTTGCGCGAGTGGAATGTGAATGCTCGGCAAAGTGGTTACCAATTTTACACTTTGCTTCCCCAGTGTAGAAGAGACCACATTGTGAGCAGCGAATGCAGTAGACTAGATTGTGGGAAGTGCAGGTGTTGCTTCACCTGGAAGGTAATTTTGGACCCTGTGATGCTGAGGAGAGAGGAGGTACATGAGCCAGCGTTGCACCTTCACTGGTTGCATAATATTCCAGATGTGGTCTGACAGAGCCTTATACAGCCCCAGAACTATAGCCCTGCTCTTATATTCTAACCCTCTTCAAATGAATGCAAACATTGCATTTGGCTTCCTAATTGTCAATTGACTCCATATGTTAACCTTAAGAGAGTCCTGAACTAAAAGTCCCAAGCCCCTTTGTGCTTCAGATTTCTGAAGCCTTTCACCATTTTAAAAATAGTCTATTCTTCTGACCAAAGTGGATAATCTCACACTTTCCCTATTGCATTCCATCTGCCACTTCTTTGCAACAATGCTCTCAGTTCCTTTGCCCAGATCATTATTGCATAGATAAATTGTGGTCCCAACACTGACCCTTGTGCAACTCCACTAGCCACAAGTTGCCATCCTGAAAAAGACACCTTTATCTCAACTCTCAGCCTTCTGCCAGTCAGCCAATCCCATCTCTGTGCCCTTAACACCAGGGGTTCCACACATCCTCCTTGTGACACCTTCTGAAAACCCAAATAAATTATATCCTCTGGCTCGCCTGTGTTTGACTTGCTCATTACCTCCTCAAAGTGACCAAACAGATTTGACACACATGACTTCCCCATGATGTGGCCATGCTGGTTCAACCCTATTTTACCATGCCCTTCTGCAGTACTCCGCAATCTCATCCTTAATAGTGGGGTCTTAAACCTGAACCAACAACTGAGGCCAGGCTAATCTGCCCATAGTACCCTGTCTTCTGCCTACCACCTTTCTTAAACCAGGGTGTTATGTTAGCCATTTTCCAGTCCTCTGGGGCCCTCCCTGAATCCAGTGATTCCTGAAAGATCACCACCATTGCCTCCACAATCTCCTCAGCTATCTCCTTCACAACTCTGCAGTATAGTTCATCTGGTCCAGGTAACTTATCCACCTTCAGGCCTTTCAGCCTCTCCAGCACTTTCTCCTTCCCAATGGTTACTACTACTGCTGCCCGCTGAATTTCTTGAAGTTCTGGTATACCGCTGGTGTCTTCCACCATGAAAACTGATACAAAGTACCTATTTAGTTCCTACACAATTTCTTTGTTCACCATTATTTCTTCTCCAGCTTCACTTTTCAGTGGCCCAGTCTTCACTCTTGCCTCTCTCTTACCTTTCAAATATCTAAAACAAAACTGTTGCAATCTTTTAAAACACTGATTAGCTTCCTCCCTTTATTAAATTTCCCCTATATTGATTTTTTAGTTGTGCTTTGTCTGTTGTTAAAGGTTTCCTAGTCCTCTGGCTTCCCACTCATCTTCACCATATTGTGTGCTTTTTTCTTTTGCTTTAATAGAACAAAGAATAAAGAGCAAAGAAAATTACGCACAGTATCAGGCCCTTCGGCCCACCAAGCCTGCCCCGATCCAGATTCTCTGTCTAAACCTGCCGCCTATTTTCCAAGGGTCTGTGTCCCTCAGCTCCCTGTCCATTCATGTATTTGTCTAGATACATCTTAAATGATGTTATCGTGCCTGCCTCTATCACCTCCGCGGCAACACATTCCAGGCACCCACCACCCTCTGCATCCACGCATATCTCCTTAAACTTTTCCCCTCTCACCTCAAAATCGTAACCCCTCGTAAATGAGTCCCCCACTCTGGGAGAAAGCTTTTTGCTAAGCACCCTGTCTATACCCCTCATGATTTTGTAGACCTCAATCAGGTCCCCCCCGCCAACATCTGTCTTTGTAATGAAAATAATCCTAATCTACTCAACCTCTCTTCATAGCTAGCGCCCTCCATACCAGGCAACATCCTGGTGAACTTCCTCTGCACCCTCTCCAAAGCATCCACATCCTTTTGGTAATGTGGTGACCAGAACTGTACGCAGAACTCCAAATGTGGCCAAACCAAAGTCCTGTACAACTGCAACATAACCTGCCAACTCTTGTACTCAATACCCCATCCGATGAATGAAAGCATGCCGTATGCCACTCTATCGACCTGTGTTGCCACCTTCAGGGTACAATAGACCTGAACACCCAGATCTCTCTGTGCATCAATTTTCCCCAAAAAGTCGTCCCTGTCCCTGACTACCCTTGTCAACAACAGTTACCTCATCCTCCCCTTAGTATGTGCCTTCTTCCTCAGGCTAAATTTCTGCTATGCCTCCTGAATTCCCCTCAGAAACTACTGCCATTGCAGTTCCAGCATCTTCCCTGTTAGGATGCCCCTCCAATCAACTCTGACTGGTTCTTCTCTCATGTCTTTGTAGTGATCTTTACTCAATTGTAATACCGTTACATCTGATTCCAGCTTCTCCCTCTCAAGCTGCAGGGTGAATTTCACCGTTTTATGATCACTGTTCCCTTGGGCTTCCTTCATCTCTGGCTCACTAATCAAATCTGCCTCATGACACATCACCACATCCTGAATTGCCTGTTCCCTAGTGGACTCTACCACAAGCTGTTCCAAACAAAAATCTCAGAGACATTCCACAAATCCCTTTTTTTGAGATCTTCTACCAACCTGGTTTTCCCAGTCTACCCACATATTGAAGTCCCTCGTGATTAGTGCCTTTCTTACAAATGTTTTCTATCTCCTGATTTATTTTCCACCCCACATTCTGTCTAGTGCCTGGAGGCCTGGTCATAACTCCCACCAGGGTCTTCACTCCATAGCAGTTCGTCAACTCTAGCCACACAGATTCTTATACCTTCCCACTCTTGCCATTGATTTTATTTCATTTCTCACTAACAAGGCAACCCTGCCCCCTCTGCCCATCTGCCTGCCCTTTCGATAGGACATGTGGCCTTGGATATTTAGTTCCCAGCCCTGATCCCCTTGCAGCCATATCTCTGTGATACCCACAACATCATACCTGCCAGTTTCAATCTGTGCTTCAAACTCACTTACCTTGCTTCATATATGCTGCATGAATTTAGGCACAACACCCTCAGGCCTGTGTTGACTGGTCCTCCTTCTCAGAGTTATTCCCTCACCCGTTGTGCCTGAAGTTAGATTCCTGACCCTTTCCACACTCTTTGTCCTATCACTTATTCTGGAGACTTTAATAACCTCTCCTGAGCCCACCCTGCTTTAACTTTTCCCATAACTTTCTCATACGACCTGGTAACATTCTCCATTGAACTTCTCAAACACTGCGATCTAAACTGCGGTGCTCAGAGCTGAATACCATCCTGCAGCTGATTTATGCAGGTTTACCAGACTGTGCGTTCTTCAGTTTTGTACAGTGTGCGTCTAGACACTGAGGATGCCATCTGCCCTTTTTCGAAACAGCCATCTCAACTCCTCCTGCTGCCTTCAAAAATGTGTGATTGTACAGCTCTCAGGTTTCTTACTTCCTGCACTAGTTATAATTGCTTTATTTAATTTAAACCGCTTCTCCACACAGTTATTTTTCTGGAGCCTGATTGTTTGCCATTTTGACAGTGTAACACAGACAGCATCCCTGTGCTTTTTGAAAATGGAGCAGATGGAGACGCAGTTGAAATAACTGCGACTTATGGACAGGCCTTTGGACAGCAGTAGAGTGTCTGTATCCAGTTTGTGGGTCAGCAGCATCTTTAACATTGGAATAAAGAATGTCAGGTCTTTATTGCAGATTGTAAACAAGGGAAGGACAGCTTTTCACAGTATTGCTTGGTGAACAAATGAAAGAAGACTTATAATCAAACGTACCTTTGTTGCTGAGTCTCAGGCTGGAGTTTCCTATAAACATTATTTCATTTAAAGGTGCTTGGAGATAGCATCAAATAATTTTGTATTCGTATGGTCAGGAATATGATTTTTATATTTTATGAAACCCAGCTTCCTGTGAGATGGGATGAACTCTCACGAGCACTCTGCTGTCAAACACGTGTATTCAAGTGAAGTTAATTAATGGCATAGGTTTCCATTTCTCAGAGAGCAACATAGAAGAAGAAAGCAGAATTATTCTCCACAGAGCAGAGAAGGTTAAAGGACGATTTAATAGAAGCGCTCAAAATTAAGAGGGAGTTGGAGAAAGCAGCTAGGGTGAAACGAATGATTTCAGCAGAGCTGGTAACCAGGGACTTAGATGGAAGGCAATTGGCAACACAGGAGACATTTATGGGAAGCAATTTGTTATGATCTGGAATGTGGCCTCTGACAGGATAATAGACACAGATTCAATAGAAGAGAAGAAATAGGAGCAAATAAATATCATTTGGTCCCTTGGGTCTGCTGTCAGTCAAATAGATCATAACTGTTCAGATTTTGTTTTCAACTCCACTTGACTGTCTGTTTCCCTTAACTTCTGACTCCCCAAAAGTTCAGGAATTTGTCTATCTCAGCCTTGAATTCACCCAATTACTCAGCATCCACTGATCTCTAGTGCAGAGAATTGCAAAGAGTTATGACTTTCTGAGAGAAGAAATTCCTTGTCATCTCGGTTTTCAATGGGGGAGACCCCTTACACTAAAATGATTACCTCTAATTCTAGATTTCCCAATGCAGGGAAACTTCCTCTCTAACCTGTCATTCCCTCTGAATGTATTCTGTTTAACAATAGCATTTCTCTTTCTCATAACACCTTTGAGCATAAGCCTAAATTGCTTGACATTTCCTCAGAAGACTACAACTTCAGCCCAGGAAACAACACAGTAGCCTTTCTCTGAACTTCCTTCAATGCAAACCTATCCCTCCTTAAACAGGAAATTGCATGTGGTACTGTAAGTGGGAGCTCACTACTACCTTCTAAAGTTGTCACAAGTCTTGTCTACGATTATACTCCTCCTCCCTTGCATGTGGGTAACAGAGGGATTTGCACTTGACACCTTACAAATACCCTTCACAAATGAAAGATGGGGTAAAAAATTAATAGTACTGAAAGGCAGATTGCACCATTACTTCCAAAGTTGATTTTTTTTCTGAGAATCCTTGCACTTTGTTGCAACCAGACCCTGGTTGAAGTTCCCCAATTGCCTGGCACAGTGGTTACCACTGCTGCCTCTCAGCACCAGGAGCCTGGGTTCGATTCCGCCCTCAGGTGCCTATCTGTGTAGAGCTTGGGCACTCTCCCGGTGTCTGTGTGTGTTTCTTCTGGATTCCTCCCACAGCCCAAAGATGTACAGGTTTGAGGGATTGGCCATGGGAAATGTGAGGTTACAGGACTGAAAATGCAAAAGACTAGAGTTCACACTGGGCCAGGCAGCATCCATGAAGCGAAAAGAAAAGCTAGCATTTTGAGTCTAGAGCTGACATAGAGGGGGCAGCAATAGTATGGGGGGGTAGGGGATAGGGGGTAGTGCCGAGGGAGAAAGGTTGTTAATAGTTCAGATTGAGCGAGTGGAATGTTTGAATAGAACATAGAACGTAGAACATAGAACAGTACAGCACAGAACAGGCCCTTCAGCCCACAATGTTGTGCCGACCATTGATCCTCATGTATGCACCCTCAAACTTCTGTGACCATATACATGTCCAGCAGTCTCTTAAATGACCCCAATGACCTTGCTTCCAAAACTGCTGCTGGCAACGCATTCCATGCTCTCACAACTCTCTGCGTAAAGAACCTGCCTCTGACATCCCCTCTATACTTTCCACCAACCAGCTTAAAACTATGACCCCTCGTGCTAGCCATTTCTGCCCTGGGAAATAGTCTCTGGCTATCAACTCTATCTATGCCTCTCATTATCTTGTATACCTCAATTAGGTCCCCTCTCCTCCTCCTTTTCTCCAATGAAAAGAGACCGAGCTCAGTCAACCTCTCTTCATAAGATAAGCCCTCCAGTCCAGGCAGCATCCTGGTAAACCTCCTCTGAACCCTCTCCAAAGCATCCACATCTTTCCTATAATAGGGCGCCCAGAACTGGACGCAGTATTCCAAGTGCGGTCTAACCAAAGTTTTATAGAGCTGCAACAAGATCTCACGACTCTTAAACTCAATCCCCCTGTTAATGAAAGCCAAAACACCATATGCTTTCTTAACAACCCTGTCCACTTGGGTGGCCATTTTAAGGGATCTATGTATCTGCACACCAAGATCCCTCTGTTCCTCCACGCTGCCAAGAATCCTATCCTTAATCCTGTACTCAGCTTTCAAATTCGACCTTCCAAAATGCATCACCTCGCATTTATCCAGGTTGAACTCCATCTGCCACCTCTCAGCCCATCTCTGCATCCTGTCAATGTCCCGCTGCAGCCTACAACAGCCCTCTACACTATCAATGACACCTCCGACCTTTGTGTCGTCTGCAAACTTGCTGACCCATCCTTCAATTCCCTCGTCCAAGTCATTAATAAAAATTACAAACAGTAGAGGCCCAAGGACAGAGCCCTGTGGAACTCCACTCACCACTGACTTCCAGGCAGAATATTTTCCTTCTACTACCACTTGCTGTCTTCTGTTGGCCAGCCAATTCTGTATCCAAGCAGCTAAGTTCCCCTGTATCCCATTCCTCCTGACCTTCTGAATGAGCCTACCATGGGGAACCTTATCAAATGCCTTACTGAAGTCCATATACACCACATCCACAGCTCGACCCTCATCAACCTTTCTAGTCACATCCTCAAAAAACTCGATAAGGTTTGTAAGGCATGACCTACCCCTCACAAAGCCGTGTTGACTGTATTTGATCAAGCCATGCTCTTCCAGATGGTCATAAATCTTATCACTCAGAATCCTTTCTAACACCTTGCAGACGACAGACGTGAGACTTGCTGGTCTATAATTGCCGGGGATTTCCCTATTTCCTTTCTTGAAGAGAGGAATTACATTTGCCTCTCTCCAGTCCTCAGGTACGACTCCAGTGGAGAGCGAGGATGCAAAGATCTTCGCAAGTGGCGAAGCAATTGCATTTCTCGCTTCCCAAAGCAGCCGAGGACAAATCTGATCCGGGCCTGGCGACTTGTCAATCTTGATGTTTGACAAAATTTTCAGCACATCAGCTTCGTCTATCTCTATCCATTCCAGCATGCACACCTGCTCTTCAAAGGTTTCATTCACTACAATGTTGGTTTCTTTCGTAAAGACAGAAGCAAAAAACTCATTTAGGGCTTCCCCTACCTCCTCAGGCTCCACACACAAGTTCCCTATGCTATCCCTGATCGGCCCGACTCTTTCTTTGACCATTCTCTTATTCCTCACGTAAGTGTAAAATGCCTTTGTGTTTTCCCGGATTCCTTCTGCCAAGCCTTTCTCGTGCCCCCTCCTGGCTCTCCTCAGACCATTTTTGAGCTCCTTCCTTGCCTGCATGTAATCCTCTCTAGTTGAACTCGACCCTAGCTTCCTCCACCTTATGTAAGCTACCTTCTTCCTTTTCACTAGAAGCTCCACCGCTCTCGTCATCCAAGGTTCCTTAATCTTACCCCTTCTTGCCTGTCTCAGAGGGACATATTTACTCATCACTCCCAACAACTGTTCCTTAAACCGTCTCCACATGTCTATAGTTCCCTTACCATGGAACAACTGCTCCCAGTCCATGCTTCCTAACTCATGTCAATGGCAGAACAATGGTGTGTCTGACCACGAGAGATAACACAGTGTGGAGCTGGAGGAACACAGCAGGCCAGGCAGCATCAGAGGAGCAGGAAAGTTGATGTTTTGGGTTGGGGCCCTTCTTCAAGTGTCTAACTGCCAGACTGGAAAGAACAGACAGTCCCCTGGAGTGGGGGCAGGGGACAGAGGACGTGGTGACAGAGAATGTTACAAGTAAAGCTAAAAGGAAGGGAAGAAATGGGAGTGTGCTCATAATTTGAAGGTGCTGCCCCATCTACAGTTCACATTGGCTCTGATGAAAAATCTTCCAGATTCGAGACATTTTAGCTTGCTTTCTCTTCATGAATGCTACCTGACCCACTGTGATCTCCAGCATTTATTGTTTTCGGTACAGATTCCAGAATCTGGAGTAATTTGCTCCTACAAAGATAAGGTAGGGGTCTAGGTCAGGGTTGGATGCTCTTCAAAGGGTTAGTATGGATTCAATGGGCTGAATGGCCTGCTTCTTCCCTGTAGGATTCTATGATATTGTGACAGATACCCCAAACATTTAGGGTCCCAGGTGAGACGGGACAAACTGGCTTCTTGTCTTTATTCACTGCCCCCTCAGTTGCTGAAAACATGGTTAATTTCGAAAGAATCCCTTCCTTTTTATGGACGTCTACCTTCTAAACCCAACTGAAATAATGTTTCAGAATGAACTAATTCAACCAGACGTTCATGAATTAACAAAAATTGTGAGCTAGTAAATTATTATAAGCAAGAAGAAATCATAAAATGACATGAGGTGAGTCCAAAAAGAGAAATGTTTAAAATAAAGGTTATGTACAGATCAGTCCCTTTAGGAAGAGAACAGAGTAAATATTTTGAGTCCCATAACTCTCCATCATTGGACTCAAAATGTTTATATGAAATCACAAGTTTTCGGAGAGTTGCTCCATCATCAGGTGAAGTGGGGAGTGCACTTCCTTCCACTTCACTTAACTAAAGAGCCACAGTCCAAATGCTCATGATATCAAATGAACTTGTTAGACTATATAAAAACCTACAGCGGATGCTGTAAATCAGGAACAAAAACAAAGTTGCTGGAAAAGCTCAGCAGGTCTGGCAGCATCTGTGTAGGTAAAAACTGAGTTAATGTTTCAGGTCCGGTGACCCTACCTCAGAACTGAAGGTGGCTGGGAAAATGGCAGTCTATATTCCGAAAATAAGGAGGTGGATGGGGTAGAGAGTAAATGAGAGGATAGAGCCTGAAGAGAGAAAAAGACAGTTGGACAGACATAGGAGTTGCTAACGATCAGGATGGGAGGGTGAATAGTTGTTAAGGAGGTGTGTAATGGCAGGCTATGTGGTAACAAGGCTTAGTGTGTGGGGTAGGGGGTTTGGACATGGGAGAGTTTAGGCCCTAACATTATTGAACTCAATAGGGCGGCATGGTGCCTCATTGGTTAGCACTGCAGCCTCACAGCGCCAGGGACCTGGGTTCGATCCCAGCCTCGGGTAACTATCTGTGCGGAGGTTGCACATTCTCCCCGTGTCTGCGTGGGTTTCCTCCGGGTGCTCCGGTTTCCTCCACAATCCAAAAATGTGCAGGCTAGGTGGATCGGCCATGCTGAATTGCCTGTAGTATTCAGGGGTGTGTGGGTTATAGGGGGATGGGTCTGGGTGGGATGCTCCAAGGGGTGGTGTGGACTTGTTGGGCCAAAGGGCCTGTTTCAACACTGTAGGGAATCTAATCTAATATTGAGCCCGGAGGGCTGTAGGGTCCCCAAGTGGAAAAGGAGGTGTTGTTCCTCCAGCTTGCACTGAGCTTCACTGGAACACTGCACCAAGCTGGAGATTTAGATGTTGGCCAGGGAGCAGTCAACAGGTAGTTCAGGGTCTTTCTTGTGAGCAGAATGTAGATGTTCTGCGAAGTGGTCACCAAGTCTACGCTTCGTTACCCCAGTGTAGAGGAGACCACACTGTCAATGCAGTAGACTACATATTGGGAAGTGCAGGTGAAGTGTTGCTTTATCTTGAAGATATGTTGGATAGCAGGAAGGGAGAAGGTAAATGGGCAGGTTACAGGGGAAGGTGCCGTAGGGCTGTGGGGAGGTGTTGGGGTTGAAGGAAGTGTGGACCAGAGTGTCCCAGAGGGAATGGTCTCTGCGGACAAGGGTGGGGAGCAGAATATGTGTCTGGTGGTGGCATCTTGCTGGAGGTGGTAGAAATGGTGATCATCAGATGTTATGTTTGTGTGTGTAACAGTGCTCCTTTAAATGAACACATTGGAATTAAGAGCTAAAGTGCTTCTAGGAATTCAGGTTTCCGACCGCTTTCCTAACAACTCTTGGAACTGAGTGGCTGGACTTTGATAGACACTGTCTCTGCATCCATCACTCAAAGTCAGAAATCACACAACATCAGGTTATCGTCCAACAGGTTTGTTGAAAACACAAGCTCTCGGAGCCTCCACATCATGTCCATCACTCAAAGTATGACCTCTGTCTGCGACGGTGTGAGTGGACAGAGAGCGTACTGTTTACCGTTCCTGTATATATTTGTAAGATGTAAGTTTCTAAGATGGTCAGGGGCATATTCAACTGCAAGTATTAAATCACATGTTTTTGGGGACAGTGACTCCTTTCTAACATTTTAAAGAGACGGGTCTGGTCAAACTGGACTCACAGATCCAGGTAAAAGAAGAGCAATGATTAGAGAAGCCAAAAATCCAGAGGTACTTACAGATGGTGGTGATCCTGCAGAGTGAGAGAAAAGGCCACACATTCATTTGTTAAATTGTGAAGCTCTGTCTCCACTCGCAGTGTCACGCGGGGCAACAGCATTCTGAGTGACAACTGATGTTTCATCTTCTGTAATGTACTTGGGCACCATAATCAGCTGCAAAGAGAGACGGCCAAGAACAGCTCAAAATGAGAATGACATGTGCAATCAAAAACCTGGAGAGTAAGAGGGAGGAGAGCATTGCATAAAGGTGTGTGTGTGTGTGTGTGTGTGTGTGTGTGTGTGTGTGTGTGTGTGTGTGTGTGTGTGTGTGTGTGTGTGTGTGTGTGTGTGTGAGAGAGAGACTGTGTGTACTGTGTGTGTGAGTGAGTGTGTGTGTGTGAGAATGTGTGTGTGCGTGAGAGAGTGTGTGTGTGTTTCTGTGTGTGAGTATGAGTGTGTATGAGTGCAAATGTGTGTGAGTGTGTGTATGTGTTTGGAGGTGAGACCCTCATTCCTGGATGTGATGTTTTACTTTATTCTGCCATAAGATGCGTGTGTCACTGGTAAGACCAGTATTTACTTCCCGTCCCTCATTCTCCACGAAACAAACAATGACTAGATCATTTCTGAGGATGCATAGGAGTCAACTGCATTACTGTGTATTTGGAGTCATATGTGGACTGGATGAAGAAGCCAAATTTTCCTCCCTAAAGGGCATTAATGAAGCAGATAAGCTTTTACAACAATCCACGGTAGCTTTATGGTCACCAGTACTCAAACCGCTTTTTCTTACATTGAATTGAATTGAACTGAATTAGTTTTATTGTCACATGTAGTCAATAAGTACAGTGAAAAGTTTATACTTCATCACTCACAGTGCTGACCTGGGTACAAACATACCGAAGTGCCGCTTCTTCAGTTATGAGATCTTAGAAAATAGAGAAATAAAATGCTTAGGATTGCAGAAATAAGAGTCGAGAACAGGGGTCTTCCAACATGCTGGCATCTCGGCTGCAGCCCACACTGGGCTTCCCCTTGAGGATTACGAGGCCAGGAGATTGTTCTGGTATTGCCTCAAGACCGGGAGATAATGCAAAGGACCATGATAGGCCTGGAGACTGCCACACTGGGCTGAAAGGACACCATGCCATGCCACCAAGCTGCGGGAGTTATTGGAGGCCGGGAGTTGAGCTGGATGCCAGGAGCAGAGTTGGAGGCTGGGAGTCAGCAGAGGCCAAGAGAGAAGGCAAAAAAAAACACCCAGAAGGAGGGGGGAGAAAGAGAAGAAAAGGAGAAGTACAGGAGGAGTGGGCCAGCTCCGATTGAAGCATCCCACACTGTCACCATCTTGTCAGCATGTTCTATATTGTGGTTGTGTTCACCAGATATATTTGGGACGTGTTGGGTTGATCCACTGCCAGTTGGATCCACTTCTTGCTGGTTTTGCTCTAGATTTCTGTGACCCGTGAGGAAGGATGGCCACATGATGTTTTTGACTGAAGATAGACTTGGTCTTGATTTCTTGCATGGTATGTAATAGCAACCTATGAGTAACTAAGTATTATTGTTAGCTGCATGGACATCACTTAAAAAATAACATGCTCAATTGTAACCATCGGTCAGGTCCACCCCAGAACAGCCCTTCATATCCTGATTGGTTGAACTTAATTTGCAATGCCAGTTAACCGTTGCAGGCGCTTATACAAGAATTTTCAATTCAAATTCGTGAATTGAACTGCCAACTACCATGGTGATATTTGAACTGTCATCTGCAGAGGCTTAGACCGTGTTTCTTGATCAGCGACCCAGTGATGGTGTTGAAATGGGCTCTCATTGGAAAATCATTTGGGAAGCACTGCTGTTGAGGGTACAAATGGGTCAATATGGAGTCAGTGGGCTAATGGGGCTGTTTCCACACTGCAGCGATTCTGTGATTCTATGAAATTAGGTCAGAACTTTAGGCAGCTGTAGATGTCTTCAAACAAATACCATGATTACGTTGTTACTCAGATGCCTTAAAATGTAATTACTGTCGATGTTCAAGTTTATTCTGGGCCTATGTCTTTGTGTGCAATTTCATATTTGCAAATGATTGCGTTTGTGGATAGGTACTTTAGTGTTTGACAAAGCGCCCAACAACATCATCTGTAAAAATCAGTTAGTAGCCCTCAACAAAAGTAAGATCAATAGCTTTCCTTCTTAAATATTGAAATACTGCTCTGAGGCTGGGGTGCATGGGGTAGAGTGATTTTGACCCCTGCTACCAAGTATTTTTATGGACTGTGTGTTAACTTTTTTGGTTTCATCTATCAATTTGTAAGCTACCTGTATAAAACAATGTTTTCTTTCTCTATTCTGCCACAATGAACAACCTTAAATTTTCCCACATCTGCCAATTTATGGCCATTCATATAACCTTTCTATATCCTTCCTGACAACATCCTCTTCCACCTATTCTTATATTGTGAGCAAGTTTGGCGAGAGTATGCTCAGTACTGTATTCAGGTTATTAGCACATCTTCTCTCTTCTTCTTGAGTTCTCTGCTTGAGGACAGGTTCGCCCCAACAGTGTCACTGCAATGGCAAGGAAGCAGGTCCCAGATTCAACCAAATCAGAATGGAACTCAAACCCCATGCTGAGATCTGATCCACACCAGCCATCATCCTAAATGAGCTAACCATTTGCAAAGGAGTCCAAGTTACTGTAGGTACTAATGTTTTCAGATATACGTTGGAATTTGGATCTATGGACAGTAATGGTAAAAGTTCATATTTATTTTCATTATAAGGCATTGTATCTCTCTAGTTCTTTCTGCCTGCCATTGTTGTATGTTGGAAGGATACATGAGGTGCTACTTAACCTGTTTGCAATGCTACGAATATAGATCCCTTGGCCATCAAGACTTTTGGTGGAACTTAAATCTGGAGCTTCTAGCTCAGAGACGGGAATGCTACCCATTGAATCACTAGTCCTTCCACAAATGTCCTGCCTGCATTTCTTCATTAATAGATTCCAGCATTTTCCTATTCCACTTTTGCCAACTGTGTTTTCATACCTTTATAACTTACATTATTTAAATTAAAAAAAAACTCTATCTCAAATTTCTCACACTCAGTCTGAATGCAAAACTCCAGCATGTTATGATCACTCTTTCCTCTTTCCTAGAGGCTTCTTTCTTAATTCTTAATTCTTTAATTCTGTCTCAGTACACATTGCCAAATCAAAAATAGCTGTTTTTCATGTTGGTTCCAAAATGTATTGTTCTAAAAGATGACCTCAGATACATTCTGTGCACTGTATGGGGTTGTTTACATCTCTCCCTGCATATATTTCTCTTGAAGTTAACTAAGATTCGGGAGAGATGCAATGATTGATAGGTTGATTCATTATCACACAATAGTCCTACTGTATTCATTTGAAATCCACCACAATAAGGCCCAATGACTGGCAGTTTGAGATTCACTATTTGTTTTGTGGATTGCCTCCTGTCTAAGCCCACAAGGCAGGAGCCGAATAGGCCATTCAGTGCATCAAGTATGCTTTACCGTTCAATGACATCACAGCTGATTACAGAACCCTCAACACCACTTTCCTGCCTTATCCCAAAACCCTGATTCCTTTAATAATTGGAAACCTGTTAATTTCAACCTTAATGAACCAGCCTCAACAGGCCCCTGTGGTAAAGAATTAAACAAATTCACAACCCTTTCAGAGAAAACAAACTGTCCTCAATTCTGTCCTCAATGAGTGACTTCTAATCATAGATTATGATCTCTGGTTCTAGACTTCCCCACAATGGGAAACAAACTCTCCAGATTTACCCCGCCAAGTGCCTTAAAAACCTTGTATGTTTTAATAAGGTCGTTTGTCATTCTTCCAAACTCCAACAAGTACAAGCCCAAATTACTCAACCTGTCCTCATAGGAAAATTCCTCCATACCATGATTGATATCCTGGAAATGTCCACCTTATCGTATCTGCCTGTCTTCCATTGTTTAGCCAACCTCTATCCATGCTTATATACTACCCCCAACATATTTTGTTCATATCTTATTAAGAAGACTTATATGCAGTACATTACTTAATGAAAATCCAAATCCATTTATAGGTTCCCCTTTATCTACCCTGCTTGTTAACTCCTCAAAAAACTGAAATAAGTTTGTCAGGTATGATTTCCCTTTCATGAGGCCATGCTGACTCTGTTTGATTATATTGTGTTTCTAAATGCTCTGCTGTTACTTTTTTTTTAATAATAGGCTTGAACATTTTCCCAATAAGTTAACTGGCTTATAACTATTTATTTTCTGTCTCCCTCCCTTTTGGTGAAGAAGAATGTTAAATTGACAGCTTTCCAGCCCTCTAATGATTCTGGAAATATTGCTGCATTTGTTATCTCTGCAGCTGCTTCCTTTAAAACTCTAGAATGCACCCTACATTGTCCAGGCTTTAGCCCCATTAGTATCTCTAGCATTCTTTCTCTCATGATAGCTATTGAATTTGTTTCCTCTCCCTCTTTAGCTCTTTAATTACGTAAATTTTCTGGAATGCTATTAATATCCATTACTTTAAATTCCCATGCAAAATATTCATTCAAAATTTCTGCTATTTCCTGGATCCGCATTAGTATTTCCCTAGTCTTGTTCTCTAAGGAGCTTATGTTCACTGTAGCCTCTTTATATAGCAAATTAGCAATTAGCATAAAAACTGACAATAATACCGTCTTTAAATATATAATATACAATACATATATATTTAAAGAAGCTTTTGCTGTCTGTTTTTAAGTTACTTGCTAATTTGCTCTTATTGTTTATTTTCTCTTTTTTTGATCACCTTTTTTGTGGCTTTTAAAATGTTACCAGTCCTTCAATTTTCCACTTATCATTGCCACATTGTATGTTTTTTCCTTTCAATTTGATGCTGTCATTAATCTTCCCAGTTAACCCACAACAAGTTTATCATCATTGATAGTGTTCAGCAACTATTTTTGGAGCACAGCAAGATGTCGTTTGGAAAACAATGCCATCTTACTGCTCCTTTTGGAGAAAAAAGGACGATAATCTGAAAGAAAAACACTGAAAATCAGGTGTGTTTAAACAGTTAATATTTCCGGTCCAGTTCACCCTTCAGAATGGGTCAGGTAAAAGTTTCAGAATAGTGAAGTTCATCAGATGTGATAGCACAAAGGAGACAAAGTCAAATTGACCGTACCCAAGTCTACCAACTTCCCTGTTCTATTAGAGATGAAAGGAATGTAGATGCTAGAATCCAAGGTAGACAAACAGGAGGCTGGAAGAACACAGCAAGCCAGGCAGCATTTGGAGGAAAGGAGAATTCAACGTTTCAGGTATTACCCTTCTTCAGGGCTGGGCAATGTAATACCCGAAAAGTTGACTTCTCCTTTCCTCCAGATGCTGCTTGGCCAGCTGTGTTCTTCCTAGCCTCTGTTTATCTTCCTGTTCTATTAAGTCAGCTGGTAAATGTCAAACCAGCTGCATGTTACTGTTCGCCTCTGCGCAAACATCCAAACGTAAATTCACACTTAATAATCTTTCTGTCCATAAAACGCTATTGATCCTGATGTCAAAATCAGGCTGAAATTCCAGTGTGGCAATGAGGGTGTGCTGTATTATTAGAAGTGCCACCTTACAGAGAGAGAGCTGGTGGTGCTATAATAATTTCACTGGATTAATAGTGTAGAGGTAATTTCACTGGGCAGAAGCTCAAGCTAATGTTCTCTGTACTCGGGTTTAAATCTCACCATGGCAAATGATGAGATTTGAAAATTAGAAATAACCTAGAATAAAGATCTAGCCTTGTTTTGACAGTGTAACAAAACACATCTGGTTCACTAATGTCCTTTAGAGAAGGAAAATCTGCCATCCTTACCTGGTCTGGCCTACATGTGACTCCAGACCCACAGCAATGTGTTTGTTTTTTAACTGTCCTCTGCACAATTAGGTCCCAGGTACAAATAAAAACACTTCAAAACCAAAGCCCTTTCACCTGGTTAGTACACATCATGCAGCATACCTGAAAGAAAAGGATTTGAGTTGTCCTAGTGTGCTGGCCAGCCTGTAAACTATAACCACACCCACAAACAGATCATCAGCTCATTGTCTCATGAAATCACATTGTGGGACATCGTCTCAGTATAATATAACTACAACACTTCAATCGTACATGGAATCCCTAAAATGCACAAGAAAACTATTTGGCCCATCAGGTCTCCACCAACCCTTTGAAAAGCCCACATCCAACATCCAACATCTTTGTAAACCTGCATTTCCCATGGCTAACCTACCTCACCGACATGTCCCCGGGCACTATGGGCAATTTTGCTCGTCAACCCACCCTAACCTGTACAGGTTTGGAGCGAGTGAGGAATCTAATGCACCTGGAGGAAGCGCGCACAGACACAGGGAGAACGTGCAAACTCCACACAGACGGTTATCTGAGGGTGGAATTGAACCCCAGTCCCTAGCACTGTGAGGCAGCGGTGCTAACCACTGAACCATTGTGTCACCCATCAGGGGTAGTTAAATGCTTTGGAACATCCTGAAGTGGCAAAAGATGCTAAGTGAATCTTTCCTTAAGAACAAATTTCTCACAAGCTTTAGCTGCGTGATTGATTTGTTCTCACCATTTGTTCAGCACTCCCTTCTAAGTGATATGTAATTGGTCTTGCCTTATATTTTGTTATATATCAAGAAAGGGCATTAGCTGTTTTTATTGATATCCCAATTACCACAGGAATGGGCTCGAGTTGGCGTTATGTAGTAAATGCCACTGTGCAATGATGGATACCATCTGGCAAGGACTGTGCGGAATTGCACACTCACAGTGTAACTCTCATTACTCCACAATTAGGCTCCATCATAACTTTCCTCCTGTGACCTTTTGATAAGTTTGTTGGTTTTAAGTAAACGTAAGGCTTGGCTCTCTGTCAGGATGAGATTTTCCACTTAGAACTGATGACAATAAAGCACTGAAATAACTGCAGACTTCTCCAAATATGATTCAGTATTGCCACATTTTAAATATATATGTTTCCAGTGGAAACACCAGACTCTGTAATCGCTAGTTGATTTTATGTGTCATTCTCAACAGATTAGAGCAGATGACAGGCCATTGCTGTACTAATCCCAGGGATGAGGCATCACCCTGGGCTTTAAACCTCTGAGTCAGGGCAATGTAGTGAATAATGGAGAGCCAATGCTCCTTGATAATAAGGCAGGGACTTGTACTCACTAGAATTTAGAAGAATGAGGGCAGAGATCTTATAGAAACATTGAAAAACCTGATGGGACTGGACAGGCTGGATGTGGGAAGAACGTTCCCGATGTTGGGGAAGTCCAGAACTAGAGGTCACAGTCTAAGAATAAGGGGTAAACCATTCAGGACAGAGATGAGGAAGAATTCCTTCACTCAGAGAGTTGTGAACCTGTGGAATTCTCTCCCAAAGGAAGCTGTTGGGGCTAGTTCATTGGATTATTCAAGAGGGAGCTGGTCATGGCCTTTGTGGCTAAAGGGATTAAGGGATACGGAGAGAAAGCGGGAGTGGGATGCTGAGGTTGCATGATCAGCCATGATCATATTGAATGGTGGTGCAGGCTCAGAGGGCTGAATGGCCTTCTCCTGCATTTTATTTTCTACATTTCTACATTTCCATGAGGTAGGCTGTCCATGGTCTCCATAGCCAACATACCATTATCAGTTGGGGAACCCAATACTGCTATATGAATTTAAAGGCTATGCTCTTGTTTTCCTGGACAACCTGCAGAAACGATGTGGTTCAACTGCAGAAAACTCTGTGGTCAACACAGATACCAGTAGGTCACTGAGATTCCCAGGGTGCAGTTTTGTAAGGTAAAACCAGCAAACAGCAGAAAGGGTGTATGATTGCCAATGCATAGTAGATCATTTCTACTATGGATATAATAGATAGTGCCAGACGTGAGTGACACCAATACACTGTCCAAGATTGGAGAAATTAAACAATCTCGCTAGGCCCATCAAGGTAGGATTCTCTTGTCACAACTCTTGTGCTTTCTACATAGTCCATCAGGTTTTCTAGTTTAGCCTCAATACCAACATTCCTTTCATCTTCTGCTTTCTATCGCTAGCACTGCCTCACTCTATACTTCTCTGCTTGCACTCACACTCACAGGATCTGCCTCTGTATTTACGTCTACTGCTTCCTCTTATCAACACACACTGTTTACCATGTCATCAGGTAATGGTACAAAGGTTGCTACATGTTGAAAACTTTTGCTCAGGCCACTTAACAACCTGTTTTCGTTGCATCGACATTGCTCATTTCAATATTTTCACTGTTACTGTCTGTGGACTGATTTCTGTGCTTCCAATTCAGGATAATTCTGAAGTTTGTCTCTCTAACCTCCATCCTGTCATGGTTTAGTTTGATTTTCAAAACTGACATTCACAGTGTAAGAATTTTTTTGACTTAAACCCAAATATATGTCCACATTTCAACTACCACCACAACTGAATAGATGCTGCAAATCCAAACCTGAAGGATTGAGCCCCTCAATAAGCGATTATTGTTTAGCCATTTGTCAGAGTACATTCAAACATCATGATGTAAATATGGTCAGATATAGAACATAGAACATAGAACATTACAGCACAGTTCAGGCCCTTCGACCCTCGATGTTGTGCCGACGTGTCATACCAATCTCAAGCCCATCTAACCTACACTATTCCATGTACGTCCATATGCTTGTCCAATGATGACTTAAATGTACTTAAAGTTGGCTAATCTACTACCGTTGCAGGCAAAGCATTCCATAACCTCACTACTCTCTGAGTAAAGAAACTATCTTTCACCCCTCAATTTAAAGCTATGTCCTCTCGTGCTCGCCGTCACCATCCTAGGAAAAAAGCTCTCCCTATTCACCCTATCTAACCCTCTGATTATTTTATATGTTTCAATTAAGTCACCTCTCAACCTTCTTCTCTCTAACGAAAACAGCCTCAAGTCCCTCAGCCTTTCCTCGTAAGACCTTCCCTCCATACCAGGCAATATCCTAGTAAATCTCCTCGGCACCCTTTCCAAAGCTTCCACATCCTTCTTATAATGCGGTGACCTGAACTGTACACAATACTGCAAGTGCGGCCGCACCAGAGTTTTGTACAGTTGCAGCATGAAGTAAATCAGACTGTGAGCACTTGATAGGTTCACACAGGGCAGTGAGGGACATCTTCACAGTCTGAACCATGGCATGAAATGGTTGTTGGAGTTTGGGGTGTGTTTATGTCTGGGGTATTTGTGCAGAAGGAGTGTTTCTATACCTTACCATGTAATGTTTAGGAGTGTTTCTACAAATCTGTGTGTTAATTAAAGTGAAAAAGATAATTTTAATGACAGATGAATATTGAGGCAAGCCATTGCTCAGAGTACAGCAATGTTGTTAATATATTCAGAGACACTTCAATTTCATGCTTGTCTCTTTCCTCTGCTAATTTACTCTGAAAAAGGCAAGTTCGTTCAGATTCCAGAGCTGTAACATTACAAATGTTCAGTGGGTGCTGGAGCTGATTAACTGATAGATGAGATTAACTGCTGCTTGTGTTAGTTGTAAGCATTGCTGAAATCATTATGTTTTCTTATTTCAAGAGTCAGATGTTTGCTCGCTGAGATGAGGCACATTACTCTGTTTCAGAGACAGTAGGAGCTGCCGATGCTGGAGAATCTGAGATAATAAGGTGTAGAGCTGGATGAACTCAGCAGGCCAAGCAGCATCAGAGGAGCAGGAAAGCTGACGTTTCGGGTCTAGACCCTAGATCCTTCTTCTGAAGAAGGGTCTGGAGCCGAAACATCAGCTCTCCTGCTCCTCTGATGCTGCTTGGCCTGCTATGTTTATCCAGCTCGACACTGTGTTATCTCACTCTGTTTTTTTGTTAGGTTAATGAGCTCTGGTTTGCTTAAGCAAACCATCCAATTGCTAGATGTGTAGGAAAATGGTTATCATGGCCAATTGATTGGGATATCTGTGTCTCAACTGGTAAGCAGCGCACTTCTAGTACACAACTTGACTATGTGTGACCTTTAATCACCGATTCTCTTTGTTGATACCTCCCTGTAGCCTTTACGTTCCCCTTGTCGATAAGTTAGTTCATCTCTAACATCATCCAGATCAAACAGAAGGACACCCAGCTGAAACATTAAATATTTCTCTCTGTCCACAAATGCTGCCAAACCTGCTGAGTGCATGCAGAATTTTCATTTCATCTGGCTGATCTTAATCCAGTTCCATCACATTGCTGTGCTCTATAATCCCTCCAGCAGCAGCACCAGACCCTTACTCTTGGGCTACTGATAAGATAATCAAGTCACGTTTGTGCTGCTTAAGTGGCCACTTCCAACACCAGAGAATCTGTCCATCCCCCCTCACTTAGTATTCAGTGGCATTTCCATCTACCATGACTAACATCCTCAGGGTTACCATTCAGGTCAATTACTGAATGAAACAAAAATAAATTGCAGTAGGAGATCAGAGGTTAGGAATTTTGTGGAAAGCAACTCAGCTCCAGACTCCTCAAAGCCTGCCCACCATCTACAAGGCACAAGTCAGGAGCGTGATGGAATACTCCCCACTTGCCTGATTGAGTGCACCATCCAGGACCTGCCAACTCAAACATTCACTCCCTCCATCACCAACACCCAGTGGCAGAAGCGTCTGCTAAATACAAGGTGCCTAGGAACACAGACAAAAGGGGAAGGAAGTGGTCATTTGGCCATTCAAGCCTGCTCTGCTCACAACCTGATTTGCATCATAACTGACCTTATTTACATCATGGGATAACACAGTGTGAAGTTGGATGAACACAGTAGGCCAAGCAGCATCAGAGGAACAGGAAGGTTTGATGTTTTGGGTCGAGACCCTTCTTCAGAATGGTGAAAGTTGAATCCAATAAAGGTCTGGAATTAACAGTTTAATGATGATCATAAATCCATTGTCAATTGCTCACCTGGTTCACTGATGCCCTTTAGGGAAGGAAATCTGCCTTGCTTACCAGACCTGGCCTACATGTGACTCATGACCCACAGCAATGTGGTTGACATTTAACTGCCCTCTGGTAGAATTAGGAATGAGGAAAAATTGCTGGCCTGGCTATTAATGCCCACATCCCATGAATGAATAAAAAAAAAGACAGGTAGGTGGAGAGGAGATTTACCAGGATGCTGGCTGGGCTGGAAGGCCTGAGATATGAGAAAAGATCAATTAAGATGGGGTTGTTTCTCTTAGTACAGTGCTGGTTGAAAGGGAACCTGGTAGAGGTGTGTACATTAATGAGGTGCATCAATCGGGTGCATAGGAAGGCATTTCTTCCATTGGGAATGGGTCCAGTAACCAGGAGCATGGATTTAAGACGAGAGGCAAAAGTCGGGATGATAGTTGATGCAAATTTCTGGGTATCCTTTCTACACTATTGCAAGTAACATGCAGCCAACAACAGGTGGTACAGAAGGCAAACAGCATGTTAGCCTTCATAATAAGAGAATGTGAGTATAAGAGTTTGTTGTAATTATACTGGGCCTTGGTGAGCCTACACCTGGAGTATTGTGTGCAGTTTTGGTCCCCTTACCTGAGAAAGGATGTTCTCTTCTCACTATCCAGGGAGTGCTGAGGGGGTTTACCACACAGCTTCCTGGGATGGCAGCACTGATGTACGAAAAGAGATTGGATCGGTCAGGACCAGAGTTTAGAAGGATGAGAGGATTTATCTCAGAGATACGTGTGCAGTTCGAACAGGGCTAGACAGAGCAAATGCAGGAAGGATGTTACCTCTGACCAGAGAATTCAGAACCAGAAGTCACAGCCTAAGGATGCAGGGCAGGCCATTTAGAACTGGGATGAGGAGAAATGCCTTTGCCCAGAGAGCAGGGAGTCTGTGGAATTTGGACCAAGTGGTTGAGTGGTTGAGCCTGAAGCAATGAATGTTTTCAAGAAGGAATTCGATGGAGGGATGATGTGATCAATGGGCACAGAGGGTCATAGAGTTATACAGCATGGAGCAGACCCTTCGGTCCGACCGGTCCATGCCGACCATGTACCCAAACTAAACTAGACCAACCTGCCTGCGCTTGGCACATACCCCTCCAAATCTTTCCTATCCATAAACTTATCTCAATGTTTTTTAAATGTTGTACTGTACTGGCATCCACCACTTCCCCTGAAAGCTCATTCTCACGCAAACCAGTTGCTGTGTGAGAAAAATTGCCACACTTGTGTTTTTTAAATCTTTCTTCTCTTACCTTAAAAATATGTCCCTGGTCTTGAAACCCCTCAGCCTTGGCAAAGGACACATGGTACTCACCTTATCTCAAGATTTTATCATCCTCGGTAAGATCACTCCTCAACCTCCTCCGCTCCAGTGAGAACAGTCCCACCCTCTCCTTATAACTCAAACCCTCCATTCTTGGCAACATCCCGGTAAATCTTTTCTGAGCCCTCTCCGGCTTAATACTATCCTTAATCAATTGATTGCTACAAATGAATGGTTAATTTCTAAAATACTATTAATTCAAAGCCTAAATGAGTATTGTCGATAACAAGGCATTATCCTCAATGATGATGGGCACTGATGTCTTGCTGTGATGTTTCTGCAGAGAAATATGTGTACATAATGTAAACGCAGTGCCAGCAATACTGTATTTGATTTGGCCTTTTATCACTTGCTAAGGGGCATTAGCACACTTCATTTGAATTATACAGCAATTCCACAATCATTAGCTCAGAAAGTCAATATTAACTTGATCTAGAATTGGATGTAAGATGGTTCAGCGAGTGTGAATTGCAGTGGAAAGCTAGGTTCATAGCATAGGGTGGGGTTAGAATGATTAGGCACAGACTATTCAGCCCCTCAAACCTGCCCTATCATTCAGTAAGGTCTTGGCTGACCTGACTATGATCTTAACTCCACTTTCCTACCTGTTCCCCCAAAACCTGCGACTGCCTTTAAACATAGTAGAAATCTAATTCAGTCTTTGTGCGTGTGTGATAAGTTATAAATGTAACAATGTTGTGCCATTCCACACTGGGAAATTTGTGCAGCAATGATGAGTTGGGCAGTGCAGCTCGCCACCTACTCCAATCACTACTAAATACATAGGCGTCATTTGCAAGGTGTGAGCTGCTTTGAATCAGTGTACATTTGAAAATGTTAATGGGATGACTGGTACCTATTCAAGAACTCAGTGGGTGAATTTGGGTAAATAAATTGGAGTAGGAGATTCCATGTTGTGACTCCTTCTTGGAGTACAGTCAGTTCTGATATAACGCGTGTTTCTTCAAAGCAAATTGGTTACGATGTGATTGAAGAATTATAGAACCATATTTGTAGGAAGTGAACTTTTCCATTGGCTATAAAAGAATTCTATCCCCATTGCCATAAATGTTGCAGTTACTGTACAATTTTCTTATAGTGCAAGATTGCACGAGAATGGTTATAAATGGAAATAAAGTCAACTATAATTATTAATATAAATACTGTCAGGTATAGATACAAATACAGTTGGCTTAAATAGGAATACAGTCAGGTATAAATACAAATAACATCAGATATTGATATAATTATGCAATCATACACAGATATAAATATAGTCAGGCAATGACATATATTCAGTTATAGATATAAATAGCCAGGTATACATACATATCGTGTTACATCAGAACTGACCATATATGGTTACAGCTGCCTGTGTATTTACACCTATACCTGGCTGTATTTATATCTATATTTGATTATATATTTACATGACACTATCTATATTCAAATGCGACTGTTTGTATATTTATACTTGATTGAGTATTTATACGTATATCTGAGTGGATTTACTTGCATACCTCACTGCATAGCTGTATCAATATCTTTCTTGATATTTCCATCTATATCTGACTGTATTCATATGTGTATCTGAGTGGGATTTGATCTATAGCTGCCTGTCTATTTATATCTATATCTAACTGCAGTTATGTGTATATCTGGCTGGATTCATGTTTAAAGATGACTGCATGCTTATATCTCAATTAATCTGCAAATTTAAATTTATGTCTGACTATTTTTGATGTATCTATGGCTGACCATATTTCTGTCTGTATCTGTCTGTGTAATTGTATTAATATCTGATGGTATTTGGAATCAATATCTGACTATTGATGTTTTATAGCTGACCATATTTATGTCAGTACTTGCCTGTGTATTTGTATGTATACCTGACTGTGTATTTACATTTATATCTGACAATATTTATATCTATTCCTGATAGCCTATTTCTACCTATACCTGACTGTATTTATATCTATATCTGACTACACTTTTATCTATATCTGTCTATGTATTTCTATCTGTATCTGATGGTATTTGTATGTATACCTGGCTATTTATATCTATAACTGAATATATGTCATTGCCTGACTATATTTATATCTGTGTATGATTGCATAATTATATCAATATCTGATGTTATTTGTATTTATACCTGACTGTATTCCTATTTAAGCCAACTGTATTTGTATCTATACCTGACAGTATTTATATTAATAGTTATAGTTGACTTTATTTCCATTTATAACCATTTGTACATTGGAAGGATCTAGGCCCAAAATGTCAGCTTTTGTGCTCCTGAGATGCTGCTTGGCCTGCTGTGTTCATCCAGCTCCACACTTTGTTATCTTGGATTCTCCAGCATCTGCAGTTCCCATTATCTCTGAAATTTATATCTATGTCTGGCTGTGTAGTTATTTCCAAACATGAGTGTGTAATTATATTGATATGCATCTTTATTTTATATTGATATTGGCTGTATTCAGAATTCTACCTGATTATGTCCCACAGTGTTTATAGTCATACTTTTATGTATGAATGCCTGTTGATACCAATATTTGACCGTGAGGGTACAAGGAAGCCCAGGGTTTGGATTTTTGCCACAATGGGAAGCTTCTCTGTTCTTGCAAATAACAGAGAAATGGTATTCCCTCGGTTCACGGAGGCAACTAGCCGTTTAAACTGTCAGCAGTGCCCACTCAAGTTGAATGCTTGTAGCTCAGGAGTGTGAAACTCAAACCGCACAAAGTATACTTTGGTCAGGGCAGGTCTGAGCTTGGTGTTTTCTTTAGATCACCAGGTATCTCTCCAGAGAGCTAATATTCCCCAATCAATCTGGTACTGAAATGCCTTTGGGAGAGGCAGGATTTCCTGGCTGGAAGTCAGGAGCCCTTTGGAATTGTTGGGAGTGGACATAAATGTGCATAAATGCACATAAATTCATTACTGTCAAGTTCATTGGAATTGTCCACAGACTTGTCAAATTAATTGCCAGAACCATCAGAGAAATGTGCAATCATACACAGATATAAATGCAGTCAGGCATTGATACATATTCAGTTATATATAGATATAAATAGCCAGATATAGATATGCCATTCAAAGAACTTGTCAAAAATGTAAAGATCAATTGTGAAGAGAACCTGACAATAAGCTCCTTCAAGGTACTTAAAAGAGCTGCCTTTTAAATTTTGGGATATGAAGAATATGATTACTCGATCTGTTTATATAAGCTGGAGAGTTTACATTATGGGAGTTTTTTCTGGAGGATATCACAATCAATCATTATCACAGTGCGTGGCCTGCCATTTTATGTTTTGATTAACAACCACAGGTGCTTATAGACTCTTCAGTGTGTGACTATGAAGTCTTTTACTTTTTTGTCATGAGGAATTGCACAATTGAACGAAACACCCGCAGTGATAGAGATTTTTTAGTTAGAGGAGCACAAATATAGTAGTTTTTTTTTGAATGAATGATTGTTTTGTTCCATGTGGAGAGGTCATCAATAGACTTGGGACTTCATTTTATAGAGTTTTATTTTACCTCATCTCTGCATGGGTTCTGAAATCTGCCCATGGTGGTCACTAGGGGGATTTTGCCTGGGGTCAGCTGTCTTGACTTCACCCTGTAATCCCACCTTTGACACAAACGTCAAAGTCCTTGAGGCCATTTGCAATGTTTGGGTTTGCTAAGCCAGGAATTCTCCTGACTCTTGTGTATCTGACCAAGGAGAGGAAATCCAGGCCAATGCTTCTATGCAGAACTTCTTGTATTAACAGATATATGTATCTGTGTAACACTGTTTATAAAACACTGTGTCTGTTTATCACTGTGTGACTGCATGATTATATGTGTTAGGCTGTGCCTATCTGTGTATGGTCCTGTGCATTTATTATGCCTGAGTCTGTATTCTGCCCTTGCACAAGTACATCTTTTTGAATCACAGTGTGTTTATGCCCAAATCTTCCTAACCTGTTGTCGCTCTTGTAATTATTTCTCCTGTTCTGACATTTGAGATGATAAATGGCAAGTGGAGAATCTTGCACTAGGCAGTCAGCTCCAGGAAACATGAGTTGAAATCATTGGGAGCAAGGTGAAGTGTCAGATCTTCCACCTACAGGGAGCAGGGCAGATGAGAGCCTCCAACAAAGACAGCTGCTCTTACAACGATGAATTCGGCACACAGAGATCAGAGGGCTGATGCCACTGGTGTAGTCAGGCTCAATGTCTTTGATCAATCCCCACAAGAAGTTCCTAATCCCTGGTTGTACTCGACGTTTGGAAGTTCATTTCGCAGGGGAAGCTTTAAATGCACACAGGAAGCTGGCTGGTGTAGTTGGAGGCAGGGAGTGGAGATTCCGCACACTTAGCCAGCGTGTTTGTAACAAATTGTAGGTCTCTACTGGATGTACTCTGCAAGGCAGCACTTCACTGAGTCCTTCTATTAGTCAAGACAACATTTTTATGATGACGAATTTTATCAGCCAAAATGTTGGCACCCATTAACAAGAGCCAGGAACATTTACATTCATCATTTTAAGGGAAAAGGTAGGATCACAGTAAAACACCAGACCAGCAATCAAGGCGAACGTGCTGGAATTCTGGGTTCAATTCCCAAAACCGCATCAGCATGTTCTTTAAATTCAATTTGCCAAAACAAAACTGGGAATTAAAAGTTGACCCCAGTAATCACCTCCACAGTGCATCCCACCCAATCCACCTAAGCTGAGCATCTTTGGACTTTGGAGCAAGTGAAGGAATGGGGAGACACAGGGAAAATGTGAAGACTCCACACAGACAGTTGCCTGAGGGTGGAATTGAAGGCACGTCACTGGCACTCTGAAGCAGCAGTGCTAACCACTGAGCCACCATGCCACACTAATGATAGCTACATAAGTGCTGTCAATATCTTATAGAGGAGAAACTTTACTGTCCGTAGCTGGTCTGATCTACATGTAACTTCAGACCCACAGCAAAGTGGCTGACCCTTAACTGCCCTCTGAACAGCCAAGCAAATCTGTCTCCTCTTCACCTATCTTCTCCTCTTTGGTTTTGAACAGCTTTGATTATGCTGCCTTTTTTCACAGATGCTGCCAGGACTCCTGAACTTTACCAGCAACTTCTGTTTTTGATGGCGGTTGCTTGCAGTCTGCTTGAGACTATCAAACAAAGAGACATGTGGCTTTGTGAAGACCAGAAGGTATGGTTGTGCTTTGGTATAGACCGTCCAGGTGACAGAGTTAGGATTGCCATTGCACTGGGATTCTTGGGGATCTCTCATTACCTTGTGAACCAGGCCAGTTATGCTGGGCTATACCAATTTGCTCAACTTGTGTCTGAACGTTCCTCAATGTGTCAATTAGAAATTGGGTCTCTCCTTGCCAATCAGTATCTTCACTGGACTGTCTTCTAGGGTCTATTGATCCCTTTCAATGCTATAATTTCTTTCTGAGCCTTTTGAGCTCATGAACATTTCTGTCCTGTTCTCTGTTTATCAATAGGCTCTGATGTAATCTCCATGAATTCCTGTAACTTTCTCTTTGTTCTATTTATGAGCACTTTTATTCCTTATAGGAGGCTCACACCCTCTTTTGTATACAGGGAGATGCTCACAACGCAGTCTCCTCTAAACTGGGGAAACGAAGCACAGACTGGGGGACCGCTTCGTAGTGTACTTATATTCTACTCGCAAAAAAGACCCTGAGATTCCAGTTGCCTGCCACTTTAACACACCACCCTGTTTCCTGGCCAGCATCTCACTCCCAGGCTTGCTGCAGTGCTCCAGAAAGGCTGAGTGCAGGCTGGAAGAACAACGCCTCATTTTCTATTCAGCAATCCTGCAGCCTTCTGGACTCCATATCAAGTTCAACAATTTTACACATTGAGATAGCTTTTCCCACATCCTAACCCCATCCCCCACACACTAGGACTTGATATCACATGGGCTGCTAATGACCCATTGCTAGCCTAATAGTCCCCATTGGTAGCCATTTATTCTCCCAGGCTGACTTCTACCCAAGTCCTTCATCTGTCCAACTGCATTTCCCTCTCTTTGGGCTCTAACTCAAACTTTTGTTTATTCCTCCCACCTCATTTTCTGCATATATACCAATCTTTTCCTAGTTATTATCAGTTCTGAGGAAGGATCACGCGACCTGAAATGTTAACTCTGCTTTCTCTCCACAGATGCTCCCAGACCTGCTGAGATTTTCCAGCATTTCCTGCTTTTGTTTCTGATTTCCAGCACCTACTTTCTTTTCATTTTTGCCATTCGGTACTGGTTTCATTTCTTCCGTCTCTTGGGACTGTCCTGGCTTCTAGGAACACGGACCCTGGGACCTAAACAAATCTTTAACATGTTATACAGCTAACTCCCTTGGCCTTGTGTTGTTTTCTTTGTGAGTGTCCCACTTTACCTCTTACCCATTAAGTACACCTCCAACATGTTTTTTTGCTGCAAAACTCAATCTTCCTAGTCCCAGCCACGCACTCTCTCCAAGGTTTTAGCAAAGATCCGTAGCTCAGGTTGTTGACTTGCTTGCCGAGCTGGCTTGTTTTTGTTCAGACGTTTAATCACCATGCTAGGTGACATCATCAGTGAGACCTCCGATGAAATGATGTTGTTCTACTCCACTTGGAATTTAAACTGTCCAGTCTGTTATGGTGAGTTTCAGTTTTGTTCTGTCAGGGTTTGTATATGGGGTCCAATTCCATATATTTGTTGATTGCTTTACAGGTTGAGAAACAATCCTGAGGCAATCGTGGAGAAAGTGAAGTTGTTTGCAGGTCGAGCTCAATCGGTTGGCAAAAGTTTCCCGTTGTCAAGCAATTTTTGAGCGTGTTACGCCCATAGATGTTTACGGATTTAGGAAGGATTTGTAGCTCAGCTTCGGGGTGAGGTTGTTGATTTGCTCACTGAGTAAGTGACGAAATGTCTGAACAAAAACAATCATCTCGGCAAGCGAGTCAGTAACCTCACTCTCTCTCTAGAAACTCACTCTCACTATCCTTTCTTTCTCTTGAGAGTTTTGCCATCATTTCCTACCTTTTGGCTTGTTTAGTCACTATATATCTAACATGATTATTCTGGCTAGAGGATTTCGATCGTTTTTGGTTCTCATTTTCCTAACTTGCTTGGAGCATGGATTGTGGTTGAAATGTTTAGAAGTGTCTGCAGTATGCGTCTTTGGGAGCAATTATATCTGCATTCTGCTAGTTGCAAATCTCAGAGGTCCTGAAGCATGGAGAGGGTAGGATTTTTGCCAGTTAAGTCTTGCAGCACTAGTCTGAATTTTCTGCAGTACTTTTCCTTGATTTAAAGATTAGTTCAGCTTCTAATTTTTCTCCTCTTGGCTTCAATTGATGAGTCTTAATAACCAAATTAAGCTTATGTATTAATTTCGGAATCTGGTCAGATTTTAAAAGCTCAATTTGGCCAAACTTGATTTAATTGCAATGTTCTATCCTGAACACGCGATTGCAATTACGAGGCTGGAGTGAACTGAGACACTATTGCTTCAAATCATTTCTGGCTACTTTCTTCTTCCCATTTAAAAAAAAATAGGTCACAATCTGGTTCCTGAAACCCTGTTTGAGAAGATCCTTATTTTTTAAATGATTCACAGCAAATCCCTTCGGGTGAAAGCAGAGCAGAAGTTATTAATGTGTTTGAGAGCCAAGAGAAATGTTCATAATAAATATTCACTCACATAGACATTTGAGGAGGGAGGAAAGAAAAGCGGCCTCAACAATTATGACTGACTTATAATGTCATTGAGACATTAGGCATGGAAACAGACCCTTTGGTCTAACTCGCCCATGCCAACCAGATATCCTAAATTAATCTAATCTCATTTGCTGCCATTTGGCCCTCTAACCCCTTCCTATTCCTGTACCCATCCAAATGTTATAATTGTTCCAGCCTCCACCACTTCCTCTGGCAACTCATTCCAGTCACGCACCACCCTCTGCATGAATAAGTTGCCCCTTAGATCCCTTTTAAATCTATCCTCTCAACTTAAACCCATACCCTGTAGTTTTGGACACCCCTATCCTGAGGAAAACATCTTGCCTATTCAACCTATCCATGCCTCTCATGATGTCATAAACCCTTATAAGGTCACCCCTCAGCCTCTGATGCTCCAGGGAAAATAGCCCCAGTCTATTCACCTTCTCCCTATAGCTCAAACCCTCCAACCCTGGCAACATCCTTGTTAATCTTTTCTGCACCCTTTCTATTTTAACAACATCTTTCCAATAGCAGGGCGATCAAAATTGAATGCAATGTTGCAAAAGTGGCCTAACCAATGTCCTATACAGCTACAACATGACCTCCCAACTCCTATATTCAATGCACTGACTAATAAAGGCAAGCATATCAATTGCCTTCTTCACTATTCTGTCTACCTATGACTCCACTTTCAAGGAACTATGAACCTGCACCCCAAGGCCTCCTCATCCCCAGCACCCTATCATTAATTATATAAGTCCTGCCCTGATTTGTCTTTCCAAAATGCAACAGCTCACATTTATCTGAATAAAACTCCATCTGCCCATCGTCCCATCTGATCATATTCTCTTTTTACTCTGAGGTAACATTTTTGTCATTGGCTCACATGAGGTGGACAGTTGAGTAAATCAATGTTTGGTGGAGGACCATCCACTGCAGAGAGCTCCTGTTTGCAGGGTCTCAGATGTAGTCAATTTACAGCTGGAGGTGTAGCAGTTGTAAACTGGGAATTGATTCATTTCAGTATTCTTTGTACAGGAGCCGGACTTTTAACAGACTGAGATTCTCTAATTAGATAAGTTTGAAGCTACTTTTGCTGTTCTATTTTCTCATATTACAAAGTAAAGAAGACCAGACCATATAAAGAAATCTGCTCAAAATCTGGCAGTTTCAATCTGACCAAGACAGTGAGCTCAAGCGGAGTATTTGATATTGTTTTTCACAAATCATTGTGCATTTTCAGAGATAACTTAAGAGGCCATTAACACTATCTCAAGCATATAGAGTTATAGAGGCATACAGCACACACATAAGGACCTTCAGCCTATTGAGTCTGTGCCAATTAAAAATAGCTACCTAACTGTCCTAATCCAAATTTCCAGCATTTGGCCCTTAGCCTTGCATACCTTGGCATCATAGGTGCACATCAGGTCATACAGCACAGAAACAGACCCTTCGGTCCAACCAGGCCAGGCCGATCATAATCCCAAATTAAAGTAGTCCCATCTGCCTGCTCCTGGCCAATATCCCTCCAAGCATTTCCTATTCATGTACTTATCCAAATGTCTTTTAAACACTAACTGCATCCACATCTACCACTTCCTCTGCACGTTAATTCCACACATGAACCACCCTCTGTATAAAAACATTTAAATCTCTCATCACTCAATAATGTGGCCCCTAGTCTCAAAATCCCTCATCCGAGGGAAAAGACACCTAGCATTAACTCTATCTGTACTTCTCATTATTTTATAAATTCCCATCAGGTTGCCTCTCAACCTCCTACACTCCAGGGTAAAAAGTCCCAGCCTATCCAGGCTTCCTTTATAGCTCAATCCTTCTATACCTGGCAACATCCTGGTTAATCTCTTCGGAGCTGTTTCCAGCTTAATAATATCATTTGAATAACTGGGTGACCAGAACTGGACACAGTACTCCAGGCTATGCCTCACCAATGTCCTGTATATCTAAATATTTCTTCAATGTTTTGAGGTTTATTGCCTCTTCCACACTCACAGGCAGTGTGTTCCAGATTACAACCACCCTCTGAACCTTTCATCTCCTCTAAACCTCCTGCCCCTTATGTTAAATCTATGTCCCTGGTCATTGATCCCTCCATCAAACGGAATATTTCATCCTGTCCACCCTACCTATGCCCCTCATAAGACCATAAGACATAGGAGTGGAAGTAAGGCCATTCGGCCCATTGAGGCCACTCTGCAAATCTTACGCATGTCAGTCATGTCACCTCCCAAGCTTCACTGCCCTAACAGAAGCAAACCAGTCTACCGAATCTGCCGCTATGACTGAAATTTTCCAGCGTAGGCAACATCCCGGTTAATCTCCCTCTGCACCCTCACCAGTGCTATCACATTCCTCCTATGATTTGGATTCCAACACTGCTCAAAATACTCCAGCTTTGGCCGAACCAATGTTTTAGACAGTTACAGCATAAGCTCCACACTCTTAAACTCTATGCCTTGACTAATGAAGGCAGATATACCATTTGCCTTCTCAAACACGTTATCCACCTATTCTGACACCGAATGTTGTGTACACACACCAGGTCTGACCCATCTCACCCCCTTCACTTCCCTCCCGCAACAGAGATAGTGTTCCCCTTATCCTCACCTATCCTCCCACCAGCATCCAGAAGATCATCAGATGCCATTTCCGCCACCTCCAGCGAGATGCCACCACCAGGCACATATTCCCCTCCCCTCTCTTGTCTGCTTTCCACAGGGACTATTCCCTCCAAGACACCCTGGTCCATGCCTCCTTCACCCCCAACACCTCCCCACAGCCCTACGGCACCTTCCCCTATAACCAGCAAAGATGTACACCTGCCCATTTATCTCCTCCCTCCCCAATATCCAAGGGCCTAAACATACGTTCCAGGTGAAGCAACACTTCACCTGCACTTCCCAGAATGTAGTCTACTGCATTCGTTGCTCACAGTGTGGTCTACTTTGGGGTAACGAGGCATAGGTTGGATGATTACTTTGCAGAACATCTACATTCTGCTCGCAAAAAAGACCCTGAACTACCTGTTGCCTGCCACTTCAATGCACCACCTTGCTCCCTGGCCAACATCTCTGTCTGTGGCTTGCTACAGTGTTCCAGTGAAGACCAATGCAAACCAGAGGAACAACACCTCATTTTCCACTTGGGGATCCTACAGCCCTCCGGACTCAATATTGACTTCAATAATTTAAGGCCTAAACTCTCCCATGTACCAGTCCCTTACCCTACACACCAGGCCTTGTTACCACACAGCCTGCCATTACACACCCTCTGTTGTTAGTCACTAACAGTCCCCATTAACAACTCCTCACCCTCCCAGCCTGATCGCTAGCAACTCCTTTGTCTGTCCAACTGTTTTTCTCTTTCTTTGGGCTCTATCTTATCAGTTACCTCAGAGCACAATAGGATCTCGATCAGATGGGCTTTTGGGCCGATGAATGGCAGGTAGAGTTTAATTTCGATAAATATGAGGTGCTGCATTGTTGTAAGGCAAATCAGGACAGGACTTATACACTTAATGGAGCATCCAGTTGTATTGCCAAGCAAAGTAACCTTGGGATGCAGGTTCATAGTTTCTGGAAAGTGGAGTCGCAGGTTGACAGAATAGTGAGGCATAGCATTTGCCTTTCTTGGTCGGTGCGTTATGTCGAGGAGATGGGAGGTCATGTTGCTGCTATGTAGGACATTAGTCAGGCCACTTTCAGAATATCACATTCAGTTCTAGTCTCCCTGCTCCAGGAAAGATGTTGTTAAATTTTAAAGAGGCCAGAAAATACTTTCAAGAATGTTGCTGTGGTTGGAGGGTTTGAGCTTTAGGGAGTGGCTGAATTGACTGCGGCTATTTTCTGTGGGGTGTTGGAGGCTGAGGGGAGACCTTATAGAAGTTTAGAAAATCAAGAGATGGATAGGGTAAATTGACAAGGTCCTTTTCCCAGGGTGGGAGAGTCCAAAACTGGAGGATGTAGGTTTAAGGTGAGAGGGGAATGCTTTGAAAGGGACCTAAGGGGCAACGTTTTCACACAGGGAATGATGCATGCATGGAACGAGCTGCCAGAGGAAGTGGTGGAGGCTGGTACAGTTACAACATTTAAAAAGCATCTGGATGGAAATATAAATAGGAAGAGTTTAGAGGGATATGGTCCAAATGACTAGGTCAATTTAGGATATGGAATCTCTACACTGTGGAAGCAGGCTGTTTGGCCCAACAAGTCAACACCATCTCTCCAGAGAGTATCCCACCCAGGCCCAAACCCCCATCCCCTATCCCTGTAACCCTGCATTTCCCATGGCTAACCAATATAACCTGTACATCTCTGCACACCAGGGGAAAATTTAGCATTGCCAGTCCACCTCGCCTGCACATCTTTGGACTGTGGGAGGAAGCCGGAGCACCTGGAGAAAACCCACGCAGACACGGGGAGAATGTGCAAACTCCACACAGACAGTCGCCCGAGGCTGAAATCGAACCTGGATCGCTGGTGCTGTGAGGCAGCAGTGCTAATCACTGAGCCACTTTTCCATCCCAAAGGTTGGTCAGCATGGACAAGTTGGACCGAAGAATCTATTTCCATGTTATACAACTATATGACTCTGAAAGATGGTACAATGAAATTCATATAAATCGTGACAATGTCACTGCTCACATGGGTCTGACATTGGTAAGGGAGAAGGTATCAGCCTTGGGAGCATGTGAAGAGAGAGGTCTTAGACACTGCATTAGAGATCTGTGTTTGAGACCTACTACATATTTATGTCAATGAAGAAATGGAGGAATGTTATAGCATTTAAAAGTTAAAGAGCCTTATCTAGAGATATGGAAAGACCAGCCTCAGCAACAGTGCAAACACACAGAACCCAAATCTCAATATGCAGCAGGTATATTTCTTTTCATAGAATCCCTACAGTGTGGGAACAGGCCCGTTGGCCCAACAAGTCCACATTGACCCTCTGAGCATCCTACCCAGACCCAGTCCCCTATAACCCACCTAATCTACACATCCCCAAACACTATGGGCCATTTAGCATGGCCAATCCGCCTAGCCCGCACGTTTAGATTGTGGGAAGAAATGGGAGCACCCGGAGGAAACCCACACAGGCACGGGGACAACATGCAAACTCCACAGACAGTCACCCAAGGTTGGAATCGAACCCAGGTCCCTGCTGCTGTGAGGCTGCAGTGCTAACCATTAAGCCACCGTGCCACCCTCAGATAGTGATATTGATTTATTGCATAAGGTAACATGCAATAGCTTTCTGATTTATGAATAATTCCTTGTGTTGGTTTATCTATTAGTATTTCAATAAAATGGATCCTTTACTTGACAGGCTATTGATGCCAAAAATTCCTGTAATTCCATCTTAAATGTAATATGTCTGAGACATCCTTCACAAACTGCTCATGTTTCCAACAGATTATGCTCATGTCATATGTTGTCACGGGTTCACCCTGCCAATCCCAGGTTTACAGTCTATTCTTTTCTCCATTTCCTTGTGGAGACAGTATCCGACAGTAACCCCCACTCTTTCGATCTTGCTTGGTCTTCCTGAAGAGCAGGCATTAAAACATGCTCAAAATGGTTTATTAGCGTGATATGTCCGATTATAGGTCAAAATATAGATTTAATTTAGATATAATTTGAGCAAAAATTAATATATTAATATATTAATTAAAGGCAACACCCCTTGTAAATCAAAGTTAATATGTCATGTTTCTCGACCCCATGTGGTTATCCATTTCTCTGAAACTTGTGTGCTCTGTAATGTTGAGGCAATATAATCCAGATTACTACCCAGGAAATGAAGGCAGGGATTTAACCCCCCTGAACAAATGCTTACTAAAAGGGTTTTTAATTAACTTTCAATATATGAATATGCCGTGGTTAATGTGATGGCTTCTCTGAATTTGGTCTACTGTCTCTGAAACACTTTACTCTAGAGCTAATTGTGACTCAGTCTTAAAAGAAATTATCTAAGATTCACCTTGTGACCTATAATCACGAATGGTGACAGTAAGACCTCTTTATAAACTTTATACAAGACTACCACTCCAATTGAGTTAACCGAATTTGAAGTGAAGTCGGGAATGCAAAGAAGACAAAGGAAATTGATCACATGTAAAGGATCCTCAGGTGCTTTGTTGGCAATCAATGTACAGATAAATGTTAGATTGAGGTTTTCTTTATTGTTGGCTGTTCTAAGCAGAGGGGAGGAAAATGGCAGAAGGGAGTACAAGGAAGCTTTCTCATTGAATGATGGCGTGAATTAGCAGAATGGGGGATAATTGGGACAAATAGGCCCCGTTGATCCTTCCATGGCAATTTTGGTTAATGAACATTAATGTCTCTTCACTTATCAATCGTTTCTGGACTGAACTTTAAGTGGGTGGAAAGTTGTGACTTCCTGAATGGTGTCCCCTCCTGGAAACATGCCGGTCACAACAATTTAAGAAAGCTATCTCACTGACGTGTAACAACTGGGCCGGTACCACGGAGGCTAGCCTTGGCAACCTGGTGCATTGAGGCCATGCAATGCACTTTGGTAATCTTCCAGATCTTTCATTTGAGTGCCACCCATGCCCATTTTGATGCCAGGCAGACATTATTGGTGATTCTGAAACGTCACTCGTAAATCTTAGAATTTCTGACCAGAAAACATCCTATCTCCTGAAGTTCCTTGCACGCTACATAGTCAGGTATTCATGGCGAGTGTCTATGAAGGGAACTTGGCATTTTCAAGTTAGAAAATCCATATGTCTTGTACAAACTTACAAATATATGTGACAAATAGTCGGCAGAAGGAAATGTAGCCTGAGGGTTGTCCCACAGACCTCATCGATATCAGAGAGAATGGAGGGGAAACATGACCCCCATCTACATCAAAGGAACTGAGTTTGAGAGGGTAGAGAGCATCAAGTTCCCTGGAATGATGATAACCGACAGCCTGTCCTGGACTTCTCACATAGACACAGCGGTGAAGAAGGCACAACAATGCCTTTTGTTCCTCCGGCGGCTCAAAAAATTCGGCATGTCCACAAGGACCCTCACCAACATCTACAGATACACCGTAGGAAGCACACTGTCCCGGTGCACAATGGCCTAGTACAGCAACTGCTCTGCCCAGGACCCTATGAAACTATTGAAACAACTCAGATCAGACCATCACAGGAGCCAACCTCCCATCCATGGACTCTATTTACATGGCTCGCTGCTGCAGAAAGGCAGCTAACATCATCAAAGACCCATCGCACCCCTGTAATGACCTCTTAAAATTTATTCTGTCAGGCAGAAGATACAGAAACCTGAACACAAACATGAGAAGGTTCAGGAACAGCTTCTTTCCGGCCGTTATCAGATTGTTGAATGGAATCCAGCCTCAAATAATGTGACCTGCAATTTAACCTGTGTGCCTCTAAGCATTTTTGATTTTTTTGCTGTGATCTGCCGGTACCATGCATAAACAAAGCTTTTCGCTATATTTTGGCACACATGGCAATAAAATCAATCAATCAATCAAATGTAACACTTTTGCTTCAAGTAAGGAGAGATGCAGAAACTCAGGGCAATATGCCAATTAACCTAATATCTGTAGTTTGGAAAATTCTGGTATCTATTATTGAGGAGGTAGTAGTAAGGAATTTGGAAACTCGAAACACAATCAGACAGATGAAAAGTGCGGGAGAGCATACTAGGAGCTGCCCCAGGCTTATCCAAAAATAAGGTGTCAACCTGGTGAAGCCACCAAACAGGACTACCTGCACGCCAAACAGCGAAAGCAGCAAGTGGTGGACAGAGCTAAGCGATCCCACAACCAACGGATCAGATCTAAGCTCTGCAGTCCTGCCACATCCAGTTGTGAATGTTGGTGGACAATTAAGCAACTCACTGGAGCAGGAGGCTCCACAAACATCCTCATCCTCAATGATGGAAGAGCCTAGCACATCAGTGCAAAAGCTAAGGCTGAAGTATTCGCAAAGATTTTCAGCCAGAATGCCGACTGGATGATCCAACTCGGCCTCCTCTGGTGGTCCCCAGCATTGCAGGTACCAGTCTTCAGCAAATTCGATTCACTGGATGTGATATCAAAGAATGGTTAGAGGCACTTGATACTGCAAAGGCTATGGGCCCTGATAACATCCCAGCAATAATAATGGAGACTTGTGTTCCAGAACTTGCCATTCCCCTAGCCAAGCTCTTCCAGTACAGTTCAACACTGACATCTACCCAATAGTGTGAGAAGTTAATCAGGTATGCCTTGCATATCACAAATAAGACAAATTCATCTGGCACATCAGGTGAATCTCAACCATCAGCAAAAGTGATGGAAGGGGTCGTCAACAGAGCTGTCAAGGGACAATGCTTACAAAGGAAAAACCTCCATGGATCGGCTTGGTTTGGGTTCCACCAGGACCATTCAGCATCCAACCTCATTGCAGCCTGTGTCCAAAATGGACAAAACAGCTGAACTTGAGAAGTGAAGTTAGAGTGAGTGTCTTGACGGAGTATGGCATCAAGGAGACCCATCAAAACTGGGGTCAAGAGCAAAAGGTCTCTACCACTCATGCTTGGAATGTAGGAAGATGATTATAATTGTTGGAGGTTAGTCAGCTCAGCTTCAGGGCATCTCTGCAGGAGTTTCTCAGGTTAGTGTCCTAGGCCCAACCATCTTCAGCTGCTTCATCAATGACATTTCCTCCATCATAAGGTCAGAAGTCGGAATGTTCACTGATGATTACACAATGTTCAGCACCATTCGCAACTCCTCAGATACTGAAACTGTCCAAATGCAGCAATATCCAAGCTCAGGCTTCAGGTAAGTATTAAGTAATTTAAGTGCCACACAAAGGTCAGCCAATGATCATCTCCAACAAGAGAGAATTTAACCATTGTCCCTTAACATTCGATGGCATTACCATCAGTAAGAGGCTAATATCATCATCCTGGGGTTTTATCATTGAAACTGAACTGAATAAGCCAAATAAACACAATGGCTGCACAAGGAGGCCAGGGTCTAGGAATACTGCAGCAAGTAGCCCACATCCTGGCTCCCCAAAGCCTGTCCATTATTTACAGGGCACAAGTCTTATTTTAGGACACAGCGAGTCAGGATAAACAGATCATTTTCAAGTTGGCAAAAAGTAACTTGTGAAATGCCAACAGGGTCAATGCTGGGGACTCAAGGACCTGTATTTAAAATTGATATTAACGAAGGGACTGACCATATTGTAGCCAACTGTAATGATGATACAAAGATAGGCAGAAAAATAACTTGTGAGAAGGATTGAAAGACTCTTCAAGGGAGTATACAGAGGTTAAGATAAGAAAAAATATTCTGTAGATGAAATATAATATGGGAAATTGTGACATTTTTCACCTTGGTGAGAAGAATAGGAACAACAATTTTTTTTCTCAGACGATGTATGTGCTCCTGGCTAGGCAGCATTTATTGCCATCCCTATTTGCCCAGAGGGCAGTTAAGAGTCAACCACATTGCTGTGGGTCTGGAGTCACATGTAGGCCAGACAAGGTAAGGACGGCAATTTTCTTCTTGAAAGCCCATTAGTGAACCAGATGGGATTTTCCTGACAATTGACAGCAGTCTCATAGTCATCATTAGACTCTTAATTCCAGATTTCCATAGCAAAATTCGAACCCAGGTGCCCAGAACATTATACAAGCTGAAAGAGCTGCAGATGTTGGGAATCAGAAACAAAATTAGAAATTTCTGGAAGAGCTCAGCCTGTCTGGCAGCATCTGTGGACAGAAATCAGAGTTAACGTTTCAGGTCAGGTGACCCTTCCCCAGAACTCGAGTTTCTGAGGATGGGAAGGACTAATGATATATGAGGCGAGGTTTTTAAACAGAGGGTGGTGGGCTGAAACTCGCTGCTGGGGGAGTGCCTTTTAAAGGGCATCTTGACAAATATATGAACAAGATGGGAATAGAGGGATATGGTCCCCGGAAGAGTAGGGAATTTTAGTTGTGATGGGCAGCTTGTCGGTGCAGGCTTGGAGGGCCGAAGGACCTGTTCCTGTACTGTAATTTTCTTTGCTCTTTGAAAGTAGAGAGATATGGTAGGGCAGGGGAATCTGGGTGTCCTTGTTTATGAATCACAAGTTGTTAGATTGTATCTATAGAGATAGTAGGAACTGCAGACGCTGGAAAATCTGAGATAACAAGGTGTAGAGCTGCGTGGACACAGCAGGCCAAGCAGCATCAGAGGAGCAGGACGGCTGACATTTCGGGCCGAGGGAAAGCATTAGGATTGCTGGTCTTCGTTGTGTGAAGGGATAAGACACAGGAGCAGAAGGAGGCCTGCCTTTCCACTCAATATAACCATGGCAGATTTTGGCATCAACTCTGTTTTCCCAACTGCTCCTGCAACCCTTGATTCCTCAAAAAGACCAAAAATCGGTCCTTCCCAGCATTATATATATTCGACCATGGAACATCTGCAACTTTCTGGGGTAAAGAATTCCAAACATTTAGAATCCCGTTGAGTGAAGTCACTGTTCTGACACATTTTCAGAGCAAGCAACCAACTTTCTGTACCTGATTGTAGCACTGAGTTGTTTATAGACTTCCTTCATATTTTTTCCCTGTGTGTCAAAGAAGGTAATGCCTGTTTTTGTTTTGTCCGATTTAATTGGCTTTTAATTACATATTGGACCTGTTTGAAGCGATGTCTGTTTGATTGGAGGCTATGATGTTTTGGGAAAGTCCTTTCGAGATCTCTCATCCGTTTGTCCGGTTGCAGAAGTCTCAGGAAGTAGAATCCCACCTTGTGACCCCAGCCAGTGTCCCTTTCTTTGACAGAGGACAGCTTATCTTTATGCCTGTACCCAGTGAGCGGTCAGGAAATCCATCAGCTTAATGTCAATCATATGACTGACTTGAAGAGTCAAGGCATGGTGGCTCAGTGGTTGGCATTCCTGCCTCACAGCGCCAGGGACCCAAGTTCAATTGGTCAACTGTCTGAGTGGAGTTTGCACATTCTCCCTGTGTCTGTGTGGGGGTCCTCTGGTTTCCTCCCACGGTTCAGGTTAGCTGGATTGCCCATAATATCTAGCGATGTATAGGTTGACTGTGGGAAATAAAAATTGAAAGAACTGCAGATGCTGTAAATCAGGAACAAAAACAGAAGTTGCTGGAAAAGCTCAGCAGGTCTGGCAACTTCTGTTTTTTCCAGCAACTTCTATTGTTGTGAACTGTGGGAAATGTGGAGTTACAGGGATGGGTCTGGCTGGGCTGCTCTTTGGAGGGTTGGTGTGGACTTCAAGGGTCGAATGGCCTGCTTTCACACTGCAGGGATTTTACGATCTATGAAAAGCCCACTCAAGAGCCACTGGGGCCTCCGACAATGATGTTACACCCAGCTTTCTCTCACCTACCGCAGGCTCAGTCTGTTTCAATCGACGAGCATGCATTTTGATGTCCAGCATTGCTTCCTCCCGTGATGATTAGTTCCAGCACATCCCGTTTTCATTTCAGATTTCCAGCGTCAGCAGCATTTTGTTTTCTGGACATCTAGGGAATGTTGCCTTGATGTAATGTGGCACCCTCCATTTCTGCAACACTGTTCCCCACCTGTTGAGGCCAATGATATTCAGGACACACAATTTCACTGAGACAGTCTGCTGCATGGTCTTGTTGAAGTATCACTTTAAAAATATAAGTTAGAAATTGAAGTTGTACAAATTCACCCTGAAAGGAAAAATGATTAACCCACATTTCTGGGAAGTGCTTACTGTTTGTAGGTATTATGCTTCATTCTCCTTGAAGGTTTACAGTCCTCCCAGAGTTGATAGAAATTAGTTCCCAAATTCAGGACAACCTGTCAGTGAGACATTGTTCAGGTTTGAAACATTTGCAATCTTCATGAGAATAGTGGAATTTATTCTCCAAGACATATTCATACTTGATTCAAAGGATACAAAGGAAAGCTTCTGGAGTCATTATCTTTCAATATTTAGCAATGACAAGCAAATGTTTTTACAGATCAGGCCATCAGTAGAATCATTTTGGCTAAGCCTGAGTTTCACCAAATTCTTTGGATGCTTTCCTGCCACGAATACCTTATACATTGTCTCGCTGTATCTTACCAAACTCACCTCATCATTTATCTGTGGAGACAAATCAATGTTAATGTTTCAGGTCCTGTAACCTTTCCTCTGAGCAGAATTTTTTTGTAATTTGGTTTCTGATTTCCAGCAGCTGTTTTGGTTTTCATTATTTATCTACTGAGCCCCGAAGTGTTCCTCAGATCCGATTCCAGCCCCATCTTACCACACACCACTCCCAAAACAACTCTCCATTCAGCGGATATCTGCCATCTTCCCTCATGCCTGGGTCATCTTTAAAAGCCTGTAGTGCACCCAGGTAGCACTGGTGTTCTGAAGCTGCCCTGTTCATGGCTGGGCAGAATCTGACCATATCAGAGAAAGGGCAGATGGGGTCGCAATTCTCTGGTGGACGGGTTGGTGCAGATGATGCTTCCTTGATTAGTGACAGAGAAGGCCACAATGTCAGGCCCTGGCAGCCCAGCCTGAGCATGTATCCTGGATCAGCGCCATCTTGACTTTCTGAAGGAAGAGCTAGGAATGCCATAGAGAGGTCAATGATCTGTAATGTGCCAGGATAAATCTTCTCACTGCCATCTCACACTCACCCTAGTTTGACTGGAGCATGTACCTCCCATCAAAACTCTCCCCTGGCACACAGCCCTGCTCAAAATGCCTCACTGTGGCCAATCACCTGGAGTGGTATCAGGGCTGGCCTTGACTCACTTTATTGGGAGCCCCTGACTGATGGGTACTTCTGTAGGAATTAAGTAAGGATTGCATCCGTAAGGCATGACAACCTGTTAACTATACATGCAATGTGCTCACTGCACCTGGCCTGGGGGTGGCAATGGCGTAGCACACTGCCAGACAGCAAGAGTCCAGCCCCTAGATTGAGGATTGCTGAGCAGCAAGGCAGGTTGCCAGGCTATGTGACCTCATCCATTGGCACACCAAGGCATGGCATAGTAATGGATGGTGCAAGCCCGTAGGTAGGCACGAGGAGAGCGAGTGAGGGAACAGCCTGGGATTGCAATGTGGTCCAGTGTGTGAGTTGTCTGGCTGTGTAAGAGGGGAGGCAATGGCCTAAAGGTATTATCGCTGTTAATCCAGAGACTCTGGGTTCAAATCTCAACGTGGAAGTTGAATCCAATTTTTTTTAAAATCTGGAATTAAGAATCTAATGATGTCCATGAATCAATTGTTGATTGTCAGGAAAAGAGCCATCTTTAAAAAAGGGAATCTGAAATCCTTACCTGGTCTGGCCTACATGTGGCTCCAAACCACATAACAATGGGGTTGACTTTTAACTGCCCTCTGGGCAATTAGTGATGGGAAATAAATGCTGACCTTGCCAGCGACTCCCTCATTCCGTGAAACAACTAAACGAAATGAGCCTCAGCAGCATCTTTCAGTGCTAATTCCCAGTGAGCCCTGCAATGCAGTCTGTGATTCTCAAGTTTCCCAAAAATGCCTGGGAGAGGTACGGCATGCCAATCTCTGTGGCTGAGGGCTTATGCGTGGCTGGTGACCTGAGATGCAGCTGCACACAACATGGAGTTCATTTGGAGAAAGCGATATGCTGAATTTAGCAGGCGCCTGCACTGTTTCCAGGTTGAGATTCCCTCCATGTTTATCTTGTTCAGTGATTTTGGTAAGATAGGAATTTGAATATTAATGAGGCAAGTTGGGTTGTTAACAAGGCTATTCTCAAGCAATAACTCCTTTAATTGGCAATTCGCCACTACCCAGTGAGAATCCAATCATTTCACTGCATAGAATCATAAAATAGAATCCTTGCAGTGTGGAAATAGGCCATTCAGCCCAACAGGTCCACACCGACTCTCTGTAGAGCATCCCACCCAGACTCAACATTACCCCCCATCCCATCTCAGCCACCATCCTATCTCTGTAACTTTGTATTTCCCATGGCTAACCCACTTAATCCCCGGATACTGTTGGTAATTTAGCATGGCCAATCCACCCTAACCTGTACATCTTTGGACTGTGGGAGGAAGCCGGACCACCCAGAGGAAACACACACAGGCACAGGGAGAATGTACAAACTCCATACAATCGGTCACCCGAGGGTGGAATTGAACCCGGGTCCACGGTGCTGAGAGGCAGCAGCGCTAACCTGTGAAATGATAGGCCTTGGTGGACTGATGCTGCCACAAATCTTACCACAGCCCCTGATGGCTAGAGCCCTGTAAGATGCCACCCTGTGTGTCTGCGAGAGGAATGGACAGTATGACTTGGCACAAGGTGTACCACACTGACCTTGGTCTAAACATCGGCTTGGATACAGAGCTGGTCTACTGAGGTAACATTCAAAACACTGTTCTTGTTTCACTGGGATACAGCGCTTTGGTTATGAAGAAAGGAATGAGGCTTCACCACATCTCAATAGCTGGGTCTTAGATGCACATGAATTTTAGCATGAGTTATTTATGCTCCACTGACACCTCTACTGGCATCTCCACTGGCATCTCCACTGGCATCTCCACTAGCATCTCTACTAGCATCTCCATTGGCATCTCCACTGGCATCTCCACTAGCATCTCTACTGGCATCTCCACAGGTATCTCCATTGCCACCTCCACTGGCATCTCCACTGGTATCTCCATTGCCACCTCCACTGTCATTTCCACTGACATCTCTACTGGTATCTCTACTGGTACTTCCACTGGCATCTCCACTCACATCGCTGCTGGTATCTCCATTGGCATCTCTACTGGCATCTCCATTGGCATCTCCACTAGCATCTCCACTGGCATCTCCACTGGTATCTCTACTGGCATCTCTACTTGCATCTCCATTGACATCTCTACTGGCATCTCCACTAGCATCTCTACTGGCATCTCCACTGGCATCTCTACTGGAATCTCCACTGGTATCTCTACTGGCATCTCCACTGGCATCTTCACTGGTATCTCCACTGGTATCTCTGCTGGTATCTCCACTGGTATCTCTGCTGGTATCGCCACTGGTATCTCCATTGCCACCTCCACTGGCATCTCCACTGGTATCTCCATTGCCACCTCCACTGTCATTTCCACTGGTATCTCCACTGGCATCTTCACTGGTATCTCCACTGGTATCTCTGCTGGTATCTCCACTGGTATCTCTGCTGGTATCGCCACTGGTATCTCCATTGCCACCTCCACTGGCATCTCCACTGGTATTTCCATTGCCACCTCCACTGTCATTTCCACTGACATCTCTACTGGTATCTCTACTGGTACTTCCACTGGCATCTCCACTCACATCGCTGCTGGTATCTCCACTGGCATCTCTACTGGCATCTCCATTAGAATCTCCACTGTCATCTCCACTGACATCTTCACTGGTACCTCCACTGGTATTTCCACTGGCATCTCTACTGGCATCTCTACTGGCATCTCTGCTGGTACCTCCACTTGAATCTCCACTGACCTCTCCACTCACATCTCTACACCAATGAGGTAGCAGCTTCAGGTGACTGCCAGGAGCAGGGTTGTGATGGCAGTGGTCACTGCATGGGTGGCTGTGACACTTCAGGCTTACCAGATTCCAGGCTAACAGAGTTAAACGCCAAGATAAGGATACACAGAATATCCTTCCAATCCCTTGAGTGTTGAAGTTTAACAACAACAACTTCTGTTAACATAGCACATTTTACAGCAAGAACAGCTCTTAAAGTGCTTCACAGGAACTGTGTAAAACAAGAAATGACACCAAGCCTCAAAAGGAGAAATCAGTGTTGGCCCAAAGCTTGGTCAAGACATAGATGTTAATAATATTTTTGGCCCTGTGTGCTATTAAAAAAAAACCTGTTGGGTCTGCTGAAGTAAGAAAACAGTAAATCTATTTGAGAAATGTCTTCCGAGACTTTTTATTTCAAATTCCTCTCTAACTTCACTTACAGATTTGTTGATGACATCAACGTAGTGGGCCGGATCTCAAACAATGATAAGATGGAATACAGGAAAGGGATTGAGTGTTTAGCAGCATGGTGTAAAGACAATAACCTGGCCATCAATGTCAGCAAAACAAAGGAGCTGGTCACTGACTTTAGGAAGTGGAGTGGAGAGTACGCCCCTGCCTGTATCAATGGAGCTGTGGTAGAGATGAGTGAGAGGTTAAGTTCCTTGGAGTGATGGTCACCAACAATCTGTATCTGGTCCATCCACATCGATGTGACAGTTAGAAAAGCACACTGTAGTGATTGGATCCATTGACTAGGTGGATCTCATTGATTATGAGATTCTTGATTAACCTGGGCCAATCAGGGAGCCCTGGCTGACAGATATAAACAGGAGGTTCTGAGAGTCTCCTCAGTCTAGAAACTGGCTTTGTACTGACTGGCCATAACCCATGTAAAGTGCACATGTAAATACAGAGTAGCCAGTTCAATCCTTGTTCTTCTAAATTGCTGTACTTATAGTTTCCTGATTATTGATAAAAGTATTGATGCCACACTTTTGTCTTTGGGTACACTTATTAAATTTAGCACGGTATTTTTCTCACACTTGTTCATATATAGCTTTTATTTTCACTGAACCCTTGCCTGACCAGAACATTATCTATTCATCCACGTGTTGTGTACAACAGTGCTCTGACCTGCTCACTGCTCAACTTCATAACAAGTTTCACAAATGGCAATAATGAGGGAGTGAGGTGAAGAAGTGATAGGGAGAAGATCCCAGAGAGTGCAGTCTAAGACACTGAAAGCACATTTAGATTTAGATGAAGGGTTTTATTATCCCCGTGCAGGGATACTGGAATACAGTTAAAAGTGCACAATGTCGCTATTCTTCGTGCCACCTTAAGTAGTACAAAGGTACCTAGGTACAAAATGTTAGGTCCAAAAATAGAAATATAGAGAAATAAGTTGAAAAGTTCATCACTACAGTTCTTTTTATCTGGGCTTTCATTGGGCCCCAGCCACTGTCTTCACAACTGAGCTGTCTCCAGAAGGCAAGTAAAAAAACAATAAAACCATTAAGAGGGAACATAAGAGATAAACAGAGGAAGGAAGAAAAAAATGTGGAGCGAATGGGCAAGGCCTGGGCCCAAGAGCCCAGATGTTACCTACTCTGCTGCCATCATCTTCGAATCCACCAACAGTGAAGTGAGGGGCATCAAGAACTTTAAAGAGGCCAAGGATAAATATCTCAAAAGATGGTAGAGGTGACAGAGAGTACAGAGCTAGGGAGGGTCTAAGTCATGGAGAAGGTTGAAAATAAAGGTAGGAGTGTTAAAATCAAGATTGTTGCTTGATCAAGAGCCCAGTCAATCACAGGGCACAGGGATGATGGGGAACTTTACAAAAAACACATAATCTCAACATATTTCCACTGACAGCTGATGGAGATCATGATCCTTTCCAATGAGCTTCTTGAGCAATTGAGTCAAAGGGCATTTGGCAGAATGATAAAGGCCGCATAGAGAGTTTGAGTTTATTCTCAGGATGTCTCTTGGATCTGCTGAATGGCAAAGAATGGACCCATTGCTCCTGTGATGCTCTGAAACACATTGAGATCCTAGCTGAATACCTTCAGCAAGTTGCTGTCCTGTCGTGCTCTGGTATGGATCTAAGCTGCGGTAGGAAGGAGAGCTTATAGTTCAATATTTGTCACTTTCAGGCCATCTTGAACATTGAGGCAATCAAGATATCCCTTATGGGGTCCTCAGTCAACATCTTTAGATGATGTACTGCCAGAAGAGTAAGAGTAGGCTGTGCAGAACTGAACGCCTGCCAAACATACACACCTATTATGCTCAGAGATAATGGGAACTGCAGATGCTGGAGATTCCAAGATAATAAAATGTGAGGCTGGATGAACACAGCAAGCCAAGCAGCATCTCAGGAGCACACCTGAAACACCTATTATGCTGCCGTTTGGCCTGGCAGCCTCGCTGTTTTCGGATCGTGCATTGGCTTGTATCGACGGATGGAGGTTCAATGAGGGACACTTCTGTCGACACCAATAGTATCTGGAGCAGTGCCCAAGACCATCAGGCTGTGGGTGAGAAAAGCCTGAGAATGTTACATCCAACTGGACCTGAGGGGCTCTCTACCAGGGGACAAGGCTGACATGGTGTACTGCCAACGGGCAGTGGACTAACTGGTTTCAAGCCGATTATAATATTGCTTAAGTCAGGCTTTTCAGTATTCAGGTACAAGGCTTACCCTTGCCAACGATTATTCTTAACTCTCAGGTCATTCGCTGAGGTTTCAGCCTTGAATTGTAGGTGAAAGACTTTGAAGGAGCTGTTTCTGTGTCGCATTGCCACAGGCAGCTGATCCTTGCTCTTGTTTTTTTTTCGGTGGCAGTGCCCTGGGTGTTGTTAGCTGTTGGCATTCAGTGTTTCATCTCAGGACAAAAAGACACCAGTCTTTAAGCTACTTCAGATGGTCATACCCTCCCAGATCAAATCAATGCCCCATTGTCCACAATGGCCTGGAGTTTGATGCTTTTTCAGTTGGTGGTGGAGTCAAGCGACAATGGCCATGACGTGGTTGAAAACGATCGCCCATCACTTTTACACAGGCAATGATCAAAGCTCATCCTGTCAACACTCCTCTGCGGCTGTGAAACATCTGAGGATCTATCACCAACACCCAGAAGACTTTGAGCGTGAGCAACCACAGAGCCTGCAGAGCCTCTGACACATCCGTGACCATCATCCAGGAGGCTGGTCCCTGCTCACAGCTCACAACAGGCCAAAGACCATCAGCAGAAATGTTTCGAAGATACACTGAAAGCTTGTTTGAAACAATGCCATTGACCTCAATGGCTGGCAAGTCATCCTCAATGGGAGGGTCTGTTTAACCAACATGTGGCTGGTTGAGAAGAATGACCAAGGATGAAGATTTAAGAACAAGAAGAAAGCTCAAGAATGTCCATAAATTGACTAGAAGCTAATTGCCTGATGAAAGATGGACTGCCATCGCGGAAAGTGGATTTTGTTTGATGCTGTTTTCAGCTTAGCCTCTATCATTCCCTTTAGCAGCACCATTCTCGTTTAACAACTTCATCACTACCTCTCACAGCCTGTCGCTTGTTCTCCTCCTTCTTTTCGCCCTCTCTCTCTCCCTCTGTTTACTCTGTTACATGATGGAAAGCATCCTCCTAATTCAAGCGACAGCCAAGCAGAGGAAGGAAGTGGGGGGGAGTTATTTTTGTCCACAGGCTGCGGACCCCACTTATCAGACTAACGCTTGTTATCCTACTCTGATTGCCTTTCAGAGTTTACTACTAAGCCATCGGCTTGTACCAGCTGCAGTTCACATAGTGTAGGCTGACACACTGTGCTATGAGGAGCGAGTTCTGAGAATTGAGGGTGGCACATTTGCTCAGTGGTTAGCACTGCAGCCTCATGGCACCAGGGACCTCGGTTTGATTCCACCCTCAGGCGACTGTCTGTGTGGAGTCTGCACATTCTCCCCATGTCTGCGTGTGTTTCCTCCGGGTGCTCCGGTTTCCTCCCACAGTCCAAAGATGTGCAGACTAGGCAGATTGGCCATGCTAAATTACCCACACTGCCCAGGAATGTGTAGACTGGGTGGATTAACTATGGTAAATACTGGGTTAGGGCAATGGGTCTGGGTGGGATACTCTTTGGAGGGTCCGGATGGGCTAAATGGCCTCCCTCCATCCCATAGGGATACCCTGATTCTATGAATTTTACCCAGCACCATTGAAGAGCAAGTGCTTTGTTTCCTAGTCAGGAAAATGTGTGACATTCGAGAGAAACTTGCATGTGGTGTGATCGTCATGTATCTGTTGCCCTTTTTGTTCTGGGTAGGAGAGATGACAGTTTAGAAGATGCTGTTGACGGAATCTTGGTGAGTTACTGCAATACATCCTGTAGTTAGCGCGTGCTGTTCCTGCTGAGCGTCGGTGGTGGAGGGAGTGGATGCTTGGGGATGTGGTGTCAATCAAGCGGCTGCTTTGTCCTGGGTGGTGTCGAGCTTCTTGAGTGTTGTTGGGGCTGCACCCATCCAAGTGGGAAGTATTCCATCACACTCCTGACTTGGGCTTTATAGATGGTGGACAGGCTTTGAGGAGTCAGGAGGTGAGTTACATGCCATAGTTTTCCTAACCTCTGGCCTGCTCTTGTAACTACAGTATTCATATGGCTAGTCCAATTCCATTTCTGTTCAATAGTAAACCCCCAGGATGTTGCGAATAGGGGGTTCAACTATTGTAATGCCAATGAAAATCAAGGGCAGATAATGGATTTGTTTTAACTGAACATAGTCATAGCCTGGCATTTGTGTGGCATGAATGTTTCTTGTTAGCCCAAGGCTGCACATTGTCCAGATTGTGTTGTATGTGAACACAGACTGCTTCAGTATCTGAGGAGTTGAGAATGGTGCTGAACATTGTGCAATCATCAGTGAACATTCCCACTTCTGACCCTATGATGGAGGAAAGGTCATTGATGAAGCAGCTGAAGATAGTTGGGGCTAGGACACTACCCTGCATTGATGTCCTGGAACCATGATGGTTGACTGCCAGTAACCACAACTTTGTGCTCAGTATGACTCCAATCAGTAGAGAGTTACCCACTCATTCTCATTGGCTCCAGTGTTGCTTGTGCTCCTTGACACCCCACTTGGTCAACACTCTTCTGATGTTATGGGTAGTTTCTCTCACCTCACACCTTGAATTCTTTATTCATGTATTGACCAAGGCTGTAATGAGGTTTGGAGCCAGCCAACCCCAGTCAGTCTAAAGTAAGAATCACTGAGGATGTTACCACTAGGAACACCTGGAAGAAACCCACACAGACACAGGGAGAACATACAAACTCCATAGACTATTGCCCAAGACTGGATTCAAACCTCGGTCCCTGTGCTATGAATGCCAACCACTGAACCACTGTGTTCTACTCTTCATGGGCAATTTTTCACATTGCTGATAGATGCCAGTGCTTTAGCTGTTTGGAACAACTCACAACAGCTACTGGTAGCTCTGAAGCTCAAGTCTTCAATAAATGTTGCTGCAATGTTAATATTTCCTTTGTAGTTTTGTGCCTTCAGCTGTAAAATACAGCAAGGCAACTCAACCATGGCTTACTAAATGAATTAGGGATAATTTTGGATCCAGAGAGGAGTCATGTAAAATTTCGAGAAAAAGCAGAAAGCCTGACGATTGGGAGGATTTTAGAATTCAGTAAATAAGAACTAAAAGTTTGATTACAAGGGGGATGATAGAGCATGAGACTCAAATTGCAGGAAACATAAAAACTGATTACAAAAGCTTCCATAAATCCATGAAGACAAAATAGATTATCAAAGATAAAAGTAGGCCCCTTACAATCTGAAGCTGGGGAAATTTTAATGTGGAACAAAGAAATGGCAGAAGAATTTAGTTTTTTCCTTCACAAAAAAGGACACGAATTACCTCCCAAAAATGTCTGGAAACCGATGGCCTGGCGAGATAGCAGAATTGAAGGAAATCAGTCTTAGTAAGAAAATGGTGCTGGAGAAATTAATGGGGTTAAAGACTGATAAATCGTCAGGGCCTGGTAATCAACATCTCAGTTTGTTTAAGGAAGTAGCCCTGGAAATATTGGCTGCATGGGAGGTCATCTTCTAAAATTTGATAGTCTCTGGAATTGTTCTTACAATTTGAAGGGTGGGGGAAAAGAACGGAGAATTACAGACCAGTAAACCTCATGTCATAAAAGATGTGATAACGAAATATTCTCAAGGCATTAACAGTATTGGGCAAAGCCTGCATGAGTTTATAAAAGACAAACTTATTGGGGTTCAATTCCTCATTCTATGGGTAAAGAACCTACAGAATTCTCTACCACAAAAGGCTGTAGGCTCAAGTCACTGAGATCGATAAATGTTTAGATTTTAAGGACATCAAGCTGCATGGGGAGGAAGTGGGATTATGGCATTGTGAAAATCGAGAGTTAGAGTTAGGGTTAGGGCTAGGGTTAGGTTTGGGGTAGATTTAGGGTTAGGGTTAGGGGTAACATTAGGGTTAGGCTTAGGGCTAGGTTTAGCAGCAGGTTTAGGCTTAATGTTAGGGCTAGGGTTAAGGGTATATTTAGGGTCAGAATTAGGGTTAACATTAGGGTGAGAGTTAGTGTTAGCTTTGGGTAGCTGTTCCTCACCCAGTTTCTTTGTCAAGTTGTTGAATGTCTTAAAGGGCGGCACAGTGGCTCAATGGTTAGCATGCAGCCTCACAGCACTAGGGGCCCGGGTTCGATTCCAGCTGTCTGTGCAGAGTTTGTACATTCTCCCTGTGTCTGTGTGGGTTTCCTCCAGGTGCTCTGGTTTCCTCCCACAGTCCAAAGATGTGCAGGCTAGGTGGGTTGGCCATGCTAAGTTGCCCGTAGTGTTCAGGGGTGTGTGGGTTATAGGGGGAGGGGTCTGGGTGGGATGCTCCAAGGGGCGGTGTGGACTTGTTGGGCCAAAAGTACTGTTTCCACACTGTAGGGAATCTAGTCTAATAATCTACTGCAGATGCTGTAAATCAGGAACAAAAACAAAGTTGCTGGAGAGGCTCAGCAGGTCTGGCAGCATCTGTGGAGGAGAAAACAGAGTTAACATTTCAGGTCTGGTGACCCTTTCTCAGGATGGACCCAAAACGTTAACTCTGTTTTTCCCTTCACAGATGCTGTCAGATTTTGAACATCTTTGCTGGGAGAGAAGCAATTGGAAAAGGGAAAGATTTATCTTCCTGTCGGTCAGCATGTGCATCCCTTTGATGACGAGAGTCATTGGCACCAGATGCCTTTAAGTGCACAGTTCTTGGAGACTCACAGGGACCTTGATGCCAGTTTTTGTGAATTGGCAGAGTTCTTTTGTGTTCAGACGGTGCTTGAGTGTTTGTGAGGTTTCCCATTTGTGTAAGCTACTCTGACACCTATCTGATGACAGAGAACTAAGTGTTGTGCTCACCTGCCAGTATGAAACCATGGAGAGTGGACAAACAGCAGGCCAAGCAAGCTCAAGGGATGGCGGAAATCTGAAATTAAAACAGAAAATACACAAAGTACTCAGCAGAGAGAGAGGTAGAGTGTTAATGTTGATGACATTTCACCAGAGTCGGCCTGATGTGGATTGAAAAGGACTTGTTGCAAAGGCAATGATAAAGTGAAAAGTAAAGAAATGAAAGATATTTTAGAGAAAGTGTGAATGGCAGAAAGATGGACAGCTATCATACAAAAACAAATTGAAACCTGCAAAGAGAAAAGAAAACAAGACGGAGCACACATTACACTGGAATAATATAAATACAACTGGAGGCCATTTCCCAAGGTAACATGACAGTCAGATAGCATGGCATTCCTAAGATTCACTGATTTAACAGAATGGTGGATATCATCCATACAGTAATACCACAGGACTGCAGCCTGAGCAAGACGTTGTAAAAGGTCATGGTTCTGAATGGGTTCATGTGCACAATGCATTGGCTCCACCCAATGTGTTAATGCAGCTCACAGTCTGAGGGTGGAGACAAGGAGTTGTACTCTCACTTTCAGAGGGAGCAGATAGATCTATACCAGTTTCCTAACATCCTTGCATTCTGTCTGAACAAGTGTTGTTGCATTAATTGCCATCAATCCTTCTTGTTATCCAAGACCAGAATCTCTTCTATAGATCCTTCAGTGCGATCTCGACAGGTTGCATGAGTGGGCAAACCAATGGCAGGTGCAGTATAATTTGGATAAATGTGAGGTTATTCACTTTGGAAGCAAAAACAAGGCAGCAGATTACTACCAGAATAGCTGTAAATTGGGACAGGGGAGTGTGCAGTGGGACCTGGGTGTCCTTGTGCACCAGTTTCTGAAGGTAAGCATGCAGGTGCAGCAGGCAGTAAAGAAGTCAAATGGCATCTTGGCCTTCATTGCGAGAGGTTTTGAGTACAGGATGTATGGTTGCAGTTATACAGGGCCTAGGTGAGACCACACCTGGAATATTGTGAGCAATTTTGGCCTCCTCTTCCAAGGAAGGATACTCTTGCTCTCAAGGGAGTACACGAAGCTGTTCATCTTCATTGTACACCACTTGACCCATCCCACCCAACGTGTTGTTACCAAAGGTGTTGGAATTTGTGACCGGGCTCCTCCAACACCAGCTGAATGCAGCAAGGGAACTGTGTGTTCCTGGCTCTAGCCAGTTATTGAAGGATGCTTGTGCAATGCTGTGGGAAGATGGCTGGCCCATTCCACAAATTGTTGAGGAAATCGGAGACTGCTGAAGGAGTGATTGTGAAAAGATGATGGGGGTGCAGGGAGAGGAGATGTGATACCTCATGGGGCATTGCAGGATATAGGAGCCCAGCATATGAAGACTCCTCCTGCGGTCTCAAGCTAACGCTTACCTCATTACCTTGACTGGATTTAATTTACAGGCAGTCCCAGGGGATAAAAATGCATAGCCATTCATTGACTGCAAACTTGTTTGGTGCTCAAAAGGACCAAGAAGCCAATGGAGATTCTGTTTGCAACAAGAAAGGGAAGTGCTAGAGAAACTCAGCAGGTCTACTAGCAGAGAGAAATAGAGTTAATATTTTGTGTCCAATGAGATGATGCTGGGCTGCAATGGGCTTTGGGGAAAGATGATGGTGACATTGTGAGGATGGGATGTGATTAAGGACAGGAGAGCTGTGCAGCCTGGTGCTTATACAACAACAGATGAGGAATGTACAGCTGTATGCATAAGGGTGTGCCAACTGTGCCAAAGCATTGGCTTGTCATCATTGTCTCACCATATGGACGGTGAAGGGCAAATCTGGTCTGCCAATACTCAGCTGGGTTCGTGGCAACAAAGGTAACAGCACCCACAATCGGAACAGTGATAACAGCTACTGTCTACAAGTGGGAGGGAGAATAGGCAAGGTGTTGTATCATAGGGACATGATTAATGAGGTGATAGCATGAGAAAATATATTAGGCCTTGCAGAGAGGAATCGTTAACTAAAATAAACGTGACAAAGACTTATCAGCAATTTCAACAATAATTCTATCTCATATGAACTCAGAATTTAAATCACCATACACACGTTTTCCCAACAATCTGTGGAGATCATTAATAAAATTATCTGTGGATTCCCCTGACTGCTGAACTCTGATTAAGTTTTGCTCTTTTGATAATTTTATTTGTTATGAGGTTAAAATAGTTGCCAAAGACAATTTATCTAAATTATCAAAACTTTATCGAATATATGTGTTGCATCTCATATACCTTGGAGACCTGTAACATCATCCATTACTTTCTCAATTGTATTCAAAAGTATAGTTACTTGTTCAACTTCTGATTTATTCTCTAGTTTGGAAACAATTCTGTATCTTAAAATTGGTTTCTCCAAGTTGCCCAATTCTGTGCTCTGCTTCGCCTATCTCTGTTATTAAACTTTCCTGGCAATATTATTTTGGGCTGCTGACTTCCTAATATATTTTGTTTGTTATAATAGCTATTTTCATTTAGTAGTATAGCTATATGTTGTTGCTATCTACATCATACCAGAGGCTTTTTAAAAACATTTAAAATTAAAATGGAGGATTCTCGCTTTTTATAAACGAAAAGGATGACTCCTGAATTTTTTGAACAAAATAGGGATTTCCATTTACTTTTTGCCTGCCTTATCTGAATCATACTAACCACAGTCCTAATAAACCATTTGTATCTCTTTACTGAATTAATACCCTGTCAGTGGCTTGGGTTATAATTGCTGTTCCCCTAATTATTTTACTGAAGGGGTCCCACTATTGCTGTATAAGATAAATCCTGTTGCTTTCACAACATTTCCTGGCTAATTCCCATGGTCTGTGGTTCTAGGTAATAATACCCATTGCTTTCGTATTTCTTTCCCTGGATAAGTTGCATTTTGTGTGGTTTAAATACATTCTCCCACTTTTGCAGTGATTCAAGTAATAGATCTCTCACCTTTCCTGTGGTTTCAGTTGTCTCCTAGTTTTCTTCTTTCATTATGCTTTGCCTTCTTCATTGTCTAAATTACACCTGGCTTTATACTTCTGGCTTTGCAACATTCCTGGATCTGTAGCCACAATTTATATTGTTTCTGCAGCCCTTGATTTCCTTTCCAGTATCTGTGCTATTTGGTATCTGTTTACTTTAGTAACGACACTCAATCTGAATTGTGAGTGGTTCACTTGAAACTAGCTTTCCCAGCTTGTCTTTGCCTGCTCAATGAAGATTTCAACTTTATTCATGGACTCTCCGATCCCCTTTTACACTCTGGCTGACCTCTGAACCACAACCACTACTTCAAACCATCAGCAGCCCAATGCAATCTGTAAATGACTTGGAGCTACTCATGCTCCAACTTCAGGGATTTCTGAGCACACATTTGCTGATGCGCATCTCTTACCAGGTCTGAAATGCTTTTCGCAATGACACACAGACTATTTTGCCTTGGTGACTCATACCACATAGTTTTCTTCTGCAGTGTTCCTGAATGTTCAGCTCTTCCAGAAGCTGCCTGGCTGCTTGAGTAGAATTCTTCCAGTGGGGTCTGAGGAAATGTCAAAGCCCCCCTCAGCCAGAATGTGGAAGGCAGTGAAGGGGCAGTCGTTTGTCACAATGAACCGTGTGGTAGATTTATGTCACCATCCTCTCTCCTGTTTTGGGTCTACAGATTCTACCTGATGCAGGAGAGGGAAACCTCATCATAGTCTAATGGCCTGCTGCCTCACAGCACCAAGGACACGAGTGCTATGTACCCTTGGCTGACTGTCTGTGTGGAGTTTGCACATTCTCCCCCTGAGTGCGTGGGTTTTCTCCAGGTGCTCTGTGCTCCTCCCACAGTTAAAGATGTGCGGACTAGGTGGATTGACCATTATAAATTGCCTATTATGTCCAGGGATGTGCAGAACATGGGAAATGCAGAGTTTTAGGGATGGGTGGGGGTGTTGGGTCTGGGTTAGATGCTGTTCAGAGGGTGCGTATGGGCTCGATGGGCCAAACAGCCTGCTTCCACACTGTAGGGATTCTATGATTCTGAGATGCTCTTGTTGTAAAAGGTGATGCACTTCATTGCTTGATAGCACCTAGATTCGAGTTACACTGATGTGTTAAATACTGTAGACACTGTGAGGAAGACCATGATGCTTGTTTTGAGATTCTGAGCTGTTGTCCTATTGGGTCCAAATGGCATCACCATAGCAAGTGATGCTTAAGGCATTAATCCTCTCAGACTTTCATACCCTTATACAACAGTAGTGAGACATCCTCTCGAACCACTGCAGTCTATATGGTGTAGACCAACTCAACATGTTGTTAGGAAGATAATAAAATGTGAGGCTGGATGAACACAGCAGGCCAAGCAGCATCTCAGGAGCACAAAAGCTGACGTTTCGGGCCTAGACCCTTCATCAGAGATGAAGGGTCTAGGCCCGAAACGTCAGCTTTTGTGCTCCTGAGATGCTGCTTGGCCTGCTGTGTTCATCCAGCCTCACATTTTATTATCTTGGAATCTCCAGCATCTGCAGTTCCCATTATCTCTGATGTTGTTAGGAAGGATGTTTTTGACATAAAGCATGTCAGAGGAACCCCTGCTGCACTATTGAGGGGAAATTCTCTTCACTAAATGAATATTACTCCACATCCATAACTAGTATCATGGGTGGCATGTGCTTACAATGTTGCTACTACCTGAGAAGGATGACTATATGACGATTTTATATTGGCTGAAATCAGGGACAATAATGTGTACCATCTCTAAAAAGCACCTCAGCAACTCAATAATGCCTCTTTTGCAGTACCTTCCTAACTCATAATCTCTATCACTTAGGGGTGGAATGGTGGTTAGCACTGCTACCTCAGGACCCAGGTTGGATTCCACCCTCTGGGAACTCTCTGTGGAGTTAGCACATTCTCCATGGGTTTCCTCTGGGTGCTCCCATTTCCTCCCATAGTCCCAAGGTGTGCAGGTTATGTGGATTGGCTATGGGAAATGCAGTGTTGAAGGGATGGGGTAGGTTGTGTAGATCTGGGTGTGAGGGTTGGTGTGTGGATTCAAGGGGCCAAATAGCCCGCTTCCACACTGTAGAGATTCTATGATTCTACAGGAGGCTGAGGGCAACAGGCGTATGGAAACATCAATCTCTACAAGTACCTTTTTAAGTTAGACACCATCCTATCTTGGTCATGTATTGCTATTCCTTCATTGTTCTCACTGTGATCATAGACTCTTGGCAAAGTGCTTTTGACTGAGTATACCGGTGACCCTACGTGGGCTGATCCTTATTTGTGGACTTTGAATAAGCAGTGTATGATAAAGTTTCTGAGGAAATGCACTACTATTCACCTTCCTGATGCTTGCTCTAAATAAAGACAAAGTAATGCCCACAGAATGGGAATTGCTGGGATAATGACTGCCTGGGAACCATGGTTAAAAGAACAAACATGAAACCTGATGTAGCAGTGGGAATACAAGGCAAAAAGAACATGCATTGTAAACTAAGAATGATTCATGCACAGTCAAAACTTTCAATACCAAATTAAAGGGAAATTAATTTGGGATTGATCACCTACAGAGGAAATGATCTATTGAATAAAAAACGCCACTGGAGTAAATGTTGGAAAGAAATGGACCTAATTCAGAAAATTATTGGACTTTTGCAAAACTTCATCAAGTTTGAAGGCGACTGTGGACTTCTGTTTGATAAATATTAACTCTCAATGACAATACGTAACTCATTTGCGGTCAGTGCTTTGAAACAATATCAGACAGTCCAATTCTGAACTGGCAGCCTACTCAGGAAAGGTTTGTGTAAAGTGCAACAATAAAATTATTTGGGGTTTCTGTCTTTGATGACCTTGACCTTTTATAAATTCAAGGAAGAAAGCAACTCCCCCAGAATATCTTGAGAGATATTAGGGTCTTAAATATCTTGTGGATTCCCTATCACCCAAGATGAATTGTCCTGAATCAATGGTGGAGCAAATTAACTTGAGAATTTCCCAACACAACCTGCCTTTTACGTTTCTATCAGTTCTCTGAAGCAATTCATGACTGAGTCTCGCTTCCCGTCCTTTCTACGTACCATTTAAATGTTCATCTTCAAATGTTTATCCATTTCCCTTTTAATGGTTTTCATGAATTTAGCCGGTCCCATAGTCTCCAGCCAAAAATTTCATATCTCTCAATGAAAAGAGGACACAGAATTCCTTCGGGTATAGGGGCAGGCTCGACGTTAGCATTCCCTAGTCTAAGTCAGCAGAGTTACAATGGTCATAGAGCTGTAGAGCATGGAAACAGACCCTTCAGTCCAACTCATCCATGCCGATCAGACATGCTGAATTAATCTAGCCCCATTTGCCAGCATTTGGCCCATATCCTTCTTAAACCGTTCCATTCATATAACCATCCAGGTGCCTTTTAAATGCTGTAATTGTACCAGCCTCCACCACTTCCTCTGGCAGCTCATTCCATACATGCACCACCCTCTGTATGAAAAAGTTGCTCCATACATCCCTGTTAAATCTTTCCCCTCACACCTTAAACTTATGCCCCTCTAGTTTTGGACTCCCCGACTCTGGGAGAATTACCTTGGCCTTTCGCCTTATCTATGTCCCTCATGATTTTATAAACCTCTATAAGGTCACCCCTCAGCCTCTGATACTCCGGGGAAAATAGCCCCAGTCTATTCAGTCTCTCCCTGTAGCTCAAACCCTCCAACCCTGGCAACATCTTTGTAAATCTTTACTGCACCCTTTCAAGATTAACAACATCCTTCCTATAGCAGGGTGACTGGAATTAAATGCAATGTTGCAAAAGTGGCCTAACCACTGCAACCACAACATAACATCCCAACTCCTATACTCAATGCACTGAACAATCAGGGTAAGCGTACTAAATGCCTTCCTCACTACCCTGTCTAAGTAGGACTCCACTGTCAAGGACCTATGAAGCTGCACCTGTTCTTCATTCATTCACAGGTTGTGGGCACTGGAGGCAGAAGTCATTTCCATTTCTGATTGTCCTTGCCAAGGTAGTGGTGAGCTACCTTCATGCACTGCTGCAGTCCTTACAATTACGCGTAAGGAATGCGTTCAGGATTTTGACCTGGTGACAATAAAGGGCAAACAACTCACCATTATAAGAAGTATTTAAGAGATTTCATTAGAGACTGGCTTTGAATTACTTCATAGCAATTTGTCTTGTGAAAGAAATGGCAATGAGTCAAAGATGAACTTATAATTGAAAGTCTCGCTCAGCAAAATAACAAATACAATTGAATCTATGATAAGGGTGAAACTATTAGAGTCATAGAATCAAAGCAACTTCAGTTCAACTTGCCCATACTGAGCAGATATCCTACATTAATCTAGTCTCATTTGTCAGCATTTGGCCCATATCCCTCTAAACCCTTCCTGTTCATGTACCCATCCAGATGCCTTTTAAATGCTGTAATTGTACCAGCCTCCACCACTTCCACTGGCAGCTCATTCCATACACACACCACCCTCTGTGTGAAAAAGTTGCCCCTTAGGCTCCTTTTAATTCTTTCCCCTCTCACCTTAAACTTGTGCTCTTTAATTTTGGACTCCCTCACCCTGGGAAAATTACTTTGCCTATTCTCCCTATCCATGCCCCTCATGATTTTATAAGCGTCTATAAGGTCACCCCTCAACCTCCAATGGTCCAGGCAAAATAGCCCCAGCCTATTCAGCCTCTCCCTATAGCTCAAACTTTCAGTAAGATATTGAAATAAGGGGACAATGGAGAAAACAGACTCCTTCAGAAGGGAAAGTGAAAGCCATTGGGAAGGAATGTACCATCCATTCACAGAATCACAGAATTGTTAGAGTGTAGAAGGAGGCCATTCAGCCCGTCATGCCTGCAATGCCTCCCCACATGAACATAGTGGACACAAAGTTAAAATACTCAGGAACCTGGTGCAGAAAAATGGACGAAAATGCCCTCCTCCTGCTCTGTGGCAGGTCTGTATTTCGATGATGATTCAGTACCACTCTCTTGTATTTTCCACATAACGTTCTGCACTATTTAAATAATCATGTAATGGCCTCAGTCTCATTTGAACCTGCTTCCACTCCACTTCCAGGCAACCACTTGTTGTGTGAGTTAAGTTTTCTTCATCCCTCATCTCATTGGCTTCTTTTTCAATCCATTTTAACTCTGTTCCCTTTCGTTCTTGATCAAATTACAAGCAGGATCGGTTTCTCCATTTCTATACACTCCAGCCCACTCACGTTGAAGGAAACTATCGGATGTCCTCCGAGCCTTCTTTTCTTCATGAAAAACAGTTCCAACTTCTCCAATCTATCCCGAAAAATGAAGTTTCTAATCCCTGGAATATTCTTGTAAATTGCTTCTGCACTCTAGCCAATGGATTCACACCATTCCTGTCACGTGACACCCAGAGCTGTACACAATACTGCACTTGAGATTTAACACGTGTTTTGTACAAGTTCAACATCACCTCCTTGCTCTTGTACTCTACACCTCTACTGATAAAGCTAAGTGCTGCGCAGAGATCCATCAGGGGTCTACGCTCTCAATCTGTCCAGGTTAAAGGGTGACCTTGTAGAAGATTATAATATCATGAGGGACATAGATAGGGTGAATAGCAATGATCTTTTCCCTACAGTGGGGGAAGCTCAAAACCATGAGGCATATTTTTAGGTGGGAAGAGGAGGTTTTAAACAAGGCAAGAGGGGCAACTTTTACACAGACAGTGGGTTTGTGTAAGGAATGAATTACCACTGGAAGTGGTGGACAATGTTTAGAAAACATCTGGATAAGTTCAGGAATAGGAAAGGCTTTGAAGGACATGGGCCAAAGGCAGGCAAAGCGGGACCAGTCTAGTTTGGGAAACATAGTCAGCATGGACGAATGCAGTATGACTCAATGAATCTATGACTGATTGTCCAAAATGGTCAGGACAGTCACCATGGTCAGTCCGTTGGATCAGTTCAGTGTAAGCCATGTAGCGGTTACTGGAGCCATTGTAGAGACAAGGAAACTGGGGAAGTCAATTGTGGGGATTTGCATCAGCGCACTGGGAGGCAGAGGGGACAATAATTGTGTGGGGGCAAACTCAACATTTTTCATTCATTCACCGGACGATGGTGTCGCTAGCGAGGCAGCATTTATTGCCCAGAGGGCAGTTAAGAGCTAACCACGTTGCTGTAGACCTGGAGTCACATGTAGGCCAGACCAGGTAAGGATGGAAGTTTCCTTCCCTAAATGACATCCATGAACCAGATGGGTTTTTCCCGACAGTCAGAAATGGTTTCATGGCCATCAGTAGACTCTTAATGCCAGATATTTTATTGAATTCAAATTCCACCATCTGCCATGGCAGGATTTGAACCCAGGTCTCTAGAACATTATTTGGTTCTCTGGATTAACAGTCCGGTGATAGCACCACTCGGCCGTCACCTCCCCTTTACTTATAAAGGTAGAAGACAATACTCCATTGGAGGACATAGATTACTGCAGATTTTGTGGTGGGGGTGGGGGGGTGGTGCAGTATTGATGGCCACGCCATTCTTGCTTTGACAGAGGGACAGTGCAGTAAAATGGTTGGCATGCTGGTTGACATGGCTAAGTTACAAGGGCAGATCTCCGGGGATAATATTGGAAGGTGAGGGCCTAAATGGGTGGGAATGTGTGGAAGCTCAGGAACTGACAGGGACAACTTCCTTGACTGGAGTGAGGGGGCCATTGCGGAAGGATGAGCTATCGGTAATTTTGCCACACTCACAATCTCTGACCATAATTGTCAGCTGTAGCTGGTGCTGGTGAAAGAAGGTCTTCTTGTCAAAGGTCCTAGTACAGGCTTTCCATGACCCTCCCTGTTGGGGACTTCCATGTTGCACTGTATGAAGGACGATGCCAAAACAGTGTCTGTGTGCGATAGGAGTGCTGAATGTTCACTTTATTAAGGACTTGTTCTGTTTCTGATCCTCCCCCTCGTTCACTGGAATGAATCCAGCCACCGTAGGGGTAATCATTGCTGTGGTTGTGCTGCTATAGACAGACAGAAATGGAGGAGGACTAGACATGTGAGAAAGCCCAGGGCCTGTGCCCTGAAGGATATAGAGTGGGGGAGGTAGTAATAGGATGGCCTGAGTTTACCGTCATTGAAGTCATTTTGTCCAGATGAGGCCACAAGCTGAGGGCATCCCTCACACTGTCACTGAACAATGTCAACTCCTTGAGAGGGATCTCCAACCTGAGGCACTGGGTGACCAGCTTATCTCAGTGACCAGCAAGGTGACAGCTGCATGGAATTTTAAGACAATTTGTTACCTACAAGGGATCCACTGGGGACCTGTGTGGGAACTCTCAGTCTTCAATGTGAAACTGTATCAAGGCTGTTAGCAATACAATTTGAGCCAGATCACACGCTTCATCTCATTTCCCTGTAAGAGGCTCTGTGTTACAGCGTGGACAGACATCTCGGTCAGTGTAGCAGGGCACTAGAGGCTGTGCACACATCACAAGGAGAGTGCTGTGCCATAATGTAGCTAGCTTATATCAATGTACAAATCACCTGTGATAATCAGTATTGCATCTGATAGATGTGTGCTGGGTGCCCTGGAAGCTGCCATGGTGCCTCTATCTCTGAAAACTGGCTTGCTCCTGTTCATAAGGATGGTCAGTGGGAGACGGGGCTAGCCCCTGCCTGAGGCCCAGGGTTGGTACAATGCAGCTCATTTTTTAACCAGGGCTGTAGTGGAGCAGGCAGCGGAACTGTTGAAGATGAGAATTGGGGGAGGTTTGCAGTCCATTGCAGACGGAGGGTGACAGCCAATCCTAGCACGGTGTGCTCTGTACGAACTGGACTAGGCAAAGGCAGGATATGGTGGAGCCTGAGGAACCTGGAGAGTGGCAGCAACTTTCTAATGAGGAGGAGGAGGAATAAGTTATTAAACAGAAGGATCATCACTTTCAGTGCAATGAAACAATGCAGTGGCAGGTACAACAAGCCAGACAGGGTTTAATTGATGGTAATAAAATGTGAGGCTGGATGAACACAGCAGGCCAAGCAGCATCTCAGGAGCACAAAAGCTGACGTTTCGGGCCTAGACCCTTCATCAGAGAGGGTTTAATTGATACTCAGTTCCAACAACGCAGTGGCCTTGTCACTGGACCTGGTAATAATTTAGAGAACCAAGTAATATTCTCACAGCTCATTGTGGCACTTGACCTCAAACAAAATCTGGAATTAAAAGTCTAACACACACCATTGCCAACTGTCACAAAAGCGCAGCTGGTTCATTAATACCCTTTGGGGAAATACCAGGTCTGGACTAAATGTGACTCCAGACTCACAATGATGTGGTTGATTCTGAAGCTCTGAAATGGCCTAAAAAGCCATTCAGTTGTGTCAATTGTTAAAAAGCCTAAATCAGGGAATGAAACTAGATAGACCACTTGGCATCGTGCTGGAAACAACAACAACACAACAATCTGAAAAGTCCACCTTACCTTTCTGAGAAACAATGCTGATGATTGACTGATGGGGCAGTTGAAGGTGGACTGCATCAGTGGTTGAGGAGTTGCAAATGGCGTTGTACATTGCGCAATCATCAGCAAACATCCTCATTTCGAACCTAATGATGAAAATAAGGTCATTGATGAAGCAGCTGAAGATGGTTGGGCCTAGGACATTATCCTGAGGAACTCCTGCAGAGATGTCCTGGAGCTGAGATGACTGACTTCTACCAAACATGGCCATCTTCCTTTGTACCAGGCAAGATTCCAATTAGTGGGCAGTTTTCCGCAAAGCATGCTGATTCCAGCTTTGCTAGGGCTCCTTGACGCCACACTCAGTCGAACGCAGCCTTGATGTTAAGGACTGACATTCTCACCTCACCTCTGCAATTCAGCTCTTTCGACCATGTTTGAGCCAAGGCTGTAATGAAGTCAGGAGCTGCGTGGCCCTGACGGAACCCAAACTGGGCATCACAGAGCAGGTTACTGCTGAGCAGATGTTGCTTGATAGCACTGTTACTGACACCTTCCATCACTTCACTGATGATTGACTGATGGGGCAGTAACTGGCTGGGTTAGATTTGTCCCACTTTTTGTGTACAGGACATATTTGGGTAATTTTCCACATTGTCGGGTAGATGCCAGTGTTGTAACTAAACAGGAGGAACTTTGCTATGTGGCCGGCAAGTTCTGGAGCACAAATCTTCAGTACTATTGCCAAAAGTCTTGCATTGATCATTACTGATGATAATGATATTTGTGGAGCCTCCTCACGTAGTGAGTTGTTTAATCTTCCACCACCATTCACAACAGGATGTGACAGGGCTGCAGAGCTTAGATCTGATCTGGAAAACAATCCAGGCTTGGGCAGACAAGTGGCAAGGAATATTTGCACCACACAAATGCCAGAACATGACATGTTCCAACAAGAGAGATTATATTCATTGCCCATTGAAATTTACCATCTCTGAGAACCCCAATATTAGCATTCTAGCAGTCACCATTGACCAGAAACTGAACTGGATGAGCCACATAAGTAATGCAGCTACAAGAATAGATCAGAGACAAGGTAACTCCCCTCCTGACTCCCCCCAAAGCCTGTCCACCATCTACAAGGCACAAGTCAGGAGCGTGATGGAATACTCCCTACTTGCCTGGATGGGTGCAGCTCCAACAACACTCAAGAAGCTTGACACCATCCAGGACAAAGCAGCCCACCTGATTGGGATTACATCCATAAGTATCTACTCCCTCTATCACCGATGCTCAGCAGCAACAGTGTGTACTATCTACGACAAAAACAGAAATTGCTGCAAAAGCTCGGCAGGTCTGGCACTATCTGTGGACAGAAACCAGAGGTAATATTTTGTGATCCTTCCTCAGAACTGATGATAGCTAGGAAGATAGGGTGGGGGGAAGGGGCTAAGGAGTAAATGATAGCTGGGGATAGAGTCCAAAGAGAGAGAAGAACAGTTGGATGGACAAAGGAGTGGATAATGGTCTGGCTAGGAGGGTGAATAGCTATTACTAGGGATGTTAGTCGCTAACAATGGGTTGCATGGAATAGCAGGCTATGTAGGGCCAGGTGTGTTGGGGTTGGAATAAGGACACAGAAGAGCTCAAGCCCAGAAGTTATTAAACTCAATATTGAGTCTAGAAGGCTTCAGGGTTCCTAAGATGTCCTGCAGAAAATCACCAAAGATCCTTATACAGCATCTTCCAAACCCACGACCACCTCCATTAAGGATGATAAGGGCAGCAAGTATATGGGAACACTACTGTTTGCACGTTGCCCTCCAAGCCGCTCGCCGCCCTGACTTGGAAAAATATCACCATTCCTGCACAGCCACTGGGTCAAAATCCTGAAACTCCTTCCCTAATGGAAATGTGGATCAACCTGAACTGCAGCTGTTGAAGAGGGTAGCTCACCACCTTCTCAGCAGCAAGGCCTGGAGAGTGATGTGCACATCCCCTGACTGAATAAAACAATGTTAGCTGGTGTATTGACTGTAAATTTATTGCTGCTCAGAAAGCAAGTGTTTAATGTTTGTTTCCAGAAGCAAATGCAGTAGCTTTTGTTTTGCTTTATCTTCACTTCTGCTGTTGATCAATGAAAGTTAACATTTTTTAACTGTTTGACGGTTTTGCGTACATGACTCTCATTGAACAATGATAGGAGGCTATATACTGCTGCTTGTTAGGGAATGTGTATCACTCCTTCAGACATGCTATGGTGTTAAGGATGGGTAGCTTCTGTAACTTTGTTTGTAACTGCAGTTACAGAGACAGTCAGGCAGACTGTAAAGTACTGATACATTTATGACTGTGAGCCTGTGATTACAATGAATTGTCAGCTATGCTACCTATGTGGTCACAGAAACTGTTCCATTTCCCACCTGCTATGTGCTTTCACCTGGTTGGCTATGCTTGACCTGGTGCATATTGATTTTTAAAACTGGCACCAGCCATGGGAATCCTGAGTAACTCCCAACCCATTCCCTGCACCATTAGCAACTGCACAATAATGTAAATAGGGCCCACTAGAGACAAGGAATATACATCATAGGTGAACAGTGGAGAATCAAATGAGATAACCTGATGAATTTACAGAGAGAATTCCTCCATGAAAAATCCCCAGAATCGTCAGTCAGCTGATTTTTTGGTAAATCCCAACTCATTGCATTGGTATACATTTAAGAGTCATGCTCAAGGTAGCATCACCGTATCATATCATGTAGCCTGAGATTTCAGACACCATCTTAACCCAGGCCACTTGAGGCATGACACACTGATGGAAGAGTGCTACTGTTTGTAAGCAAATCACATACTGTTAGCACTGGCACTGCAGTGCCTGATGAGTGTAACATTTGTGTATATTAATGAGCTGTAACAAATAGTCTGTTAGATCTTTCAATACCACATCTTTGTTGTCTTATGTTACAAGGGATCACATGAGCGTTACTATATTGGGTAAAGTTATCCTGCTGGAGGCAAAACATACATCACCAACTAAATCCTCCTTTCAGGGGGCTTCATTCTTATCAGCATCTAGTTGCACCACAGTATGAATTAACACTTGGGCCATGGAACTGAAAAGTATCGAAACTATCAGTTTGTGACGAGTATTTGGATCGGTGAAGATGACTGCACTGAGAACTGTCACACAGGTGAGACTCTCCAAGATTTAATTGTTAGATACAAATTTTTAATTGAATGCTTAAATAAAATTTTACTGATAATAAATTAACTATATTTTATGTTCAATATTTTAGAGCCTTATTGATTTGAAGGATATATTACACATGTGAACCCATTCTATACCAACTCCTGCTAATAGAAACATTCCTGAGAACAGCAGTGAAAATATTCTCCCAAGGCATTATTTCAGACACCCAGCTCAGTATTTTATTCGGTATAAATGGGAGCGAGCACTGAAACGGTTAATAGCAGAACTAGTCAAATGAGATGAAGTTTTCTAAGACCAGCCTATCAGACTGGATATTTGCAAATGCAGTATGCTTGCATCAAACAGAACTAACAGATGAGCCTGTTGTATTTCTTTATTGACTCTGGCTGTAAGCAGAACCTTTGAATATGATTTGAGACTCTGAGTCTCAAATAGAGTGCAAAGGGATTGCCATTAATCTTCCCGTTTCAGCTCTGCTTTTGCATTTGCGTCAATGGCTTGTTGATAGTCAGGCTGCAGCAGGCAGTGTACAGGGAGATTAAGCATTGTGATTAGCTGTGAATGGATTCACAGCCACAGACAGATTAGTCCAGGCTTCATTGGAGTTGCTAATAGTGCAGGAGGAATGAAAACACAGGATGAGACAAGCACACACACACATTAGCACAGAGTCTGATAAACACACAGACAGACACAGACACTTAGAGAGGCAGAGCAAAATACATACACACTGAAACACAGTGAGACGCATGCACAGAAACCGTGAGAGACACGAAGATGAAGAAAGTCATCTACACAAACGAAAAGAAACCAAGTAAGACATGCAGACAGGAGGAGACAGACATACATTAAACCAGAGACATGCACACACACACACATGCACACACACACAAACACACACACACACACACAGAGCTATAAACATACACATGCATACATACAGTTACACATAGACACGCAAACACGCGCTTACATAGGCAAACACAAACATACAGTCACAAACACAGATAGAGCTATATGCACACATACAGGCATGCAAACAGATGCACATGTACATGCACACACCCACACAGACACACACTCACACATACACATGCACACACGATTACACAGACACCTGACCGAACAAGCATTCACACACAGAGACACATGCACGCACACACACATGTTCACACACACACACACGCGTGCACAAGTGCATAAACAGACACATAGACACACACATTGGCTTTCATTAACAGGGGGATCGAGTTTAAGAACCATGAGGTTATGCTGCAGCTCTACAAAACCCTGTGAGACCACACTTGGAATATTGTGTCCAGTTCTGGTCGCCCTATTATAGGAAAGATGTGAAGGCCTGGAGAGGGTGCAAAGGAGGTTTACCAGGATGCTGCCTGGTATGGAGGGCTTGTCTTATGAGGAGAGGTTGACTGAGCTCAGACTTTTCTCTCTGGAGAGAAGGAGGAAGAGAGGTGACCTGATTGAGGTGTACAAGGTAATGAGAGGCACGGATAGAGTCGATAGCCAGAGACTTTTCCCCAGGGCAGGATTGACTGCCATGAAGGGTCATAGTTTTAAGGTGTTAGGAGGAAGGTATAGAGGAGACGTCAGAGGGAGGTTCTTCACCCAGAGAGTTGTGAGCGCATGGAATAGTTTACCAGTGGTAGTCGTGGAAGCAGAGTCATTAGTGACATTTAAGCGACTGCTGGACATGCACATGGACAGCAGTGAATTGAGGGGAATGTAGGTTAGGTTATTTTATTTTTGGATTAGGATTATTCCACGGCACAACATTGTGGGCCGAAGGGCCTGTACTGTGCTGTACTTTTCTATGTTCTCTTTGTTCAATGCACACAGACACACACACAGATGCACACTCACACAAATGCATATGCACACAAATAGACACTTGCACACATACACACAGACACGTGCACACATACTCATATATACATACACAGACACACACACACACACACACAAACACACACACCCATTCACAGACAGGCACACACATGCTGTCACCATACACACATGCCCATACACACACACACACACGCCCATACACACACACACACACACACACACACACACACACACACACACACACACACACACATACACACACACACACACACGCACACACACACAGAGCCAGGGTCGTTCCCTCTACTCCACTTTCTGACTAGCTTGTTCATTTTGCTGACACTGATGGAGAGATTGTTGTCTTTACACCATGACACTAAGTACTATAACTCTTTCCTGTCCTGTCTCATGATGTTGTTTAAGATCCGACCTGCTACCGTGGTGTCCTTGGCAAATGTGTAAATGAACTTGGAGCAGAATTTGGCCACACAGTCTCAGTGAGCGTATAAGGGGCTGAGCGCACAGCCTTGTGGAGCACCAGTGTCACGGATAAAGAGGAGCAGGTATTGCCACCTATTCTCACAGATTGTGGTCTGTGGGTCAGCAAGTGGAGGATCCAGTTACAGAGGGTGGAAGTGGAGACCTAGGTCTCAGAGTTTAGAGATGAGTTTGGTTGGAGCTATAGTGCTGAAGGAGGAGCTGTAGTCAATAGGTAGGAGCCTGACGTATATATCCTTGTTATCCTGATGTCCCAGGGATGACATCACAGCTGCGTATTATAGTTAAAATGACTTATTTGACTTTCTAACTTATATTAGTGAGTATGAGAAGAAATTATAGTCTAAAATGGTCAAGTTCAGCTATAAATCACCACCCAAGATAATTTCTGTTACCTAACACTTCTGTCACCAATCTCACTGTATCAAGTCAATAAACGTGAAACTGGAAAAGCAAAGCAGCTCAGACAGCATCTATGGAGCAGGCAAGTTAATGTTTCTGGTTGAAACCCTTCATCAGGGCTGGGGAGGGAGAGCAGAAGCCAAAATAAAATACACTCCCCTCCCCATCTCCAGTCTTGATGAAGGGTTTTGGCCCAAAATGTTGACTTCCCTGCTCCTGGGATGCTGTCTGACCTGCTGTGCTTTTCCAGCTTCACATTTATTCACTCTAGCTCCCAGCATCTACAGTCTTTACTGTCTCCAAATCTCTGTGTCAAGTGTTTGATGATATTTAAGTACATTGTACAAACTGTAGCCATGCTGAAAATATTGTGTGACCTATCACGCTGCCTCATCTTTCCAACCTGTTTCATCTTATTGGTAAATTTAGCTCTTGTTTCAAGTTTGAAGTGATGAGATGTGTCTGGGGGAGTGCTGCCAAGCTGATTCAGTCTGTATGCAGCACAAATATTAAGAATGAGATATTCTTCCAGAATACAGATTGGAGGAAGGAACATGACAAGGCAGCCGGATCAGAACAGAAGAGGCCCCGGAAAACTGTCTTGCATCAAGTAAAATCAAACAGTTCAGGTACATGGAACACCAAAAACACAAGATGCCAGGTTGAAGATTGACAGGATCACACTGGAAGTAGTCTAATAATTTTGTTGATTTGGGAAAAATTTACAGCAGGAAAGTGGAAAATGTTACGCTGAAGATTGAAGAAGGATGGATATAGAAGTAAATTTGGGAAGGTGAAGGATGAATTAACAAGAAGACAAACTCAAGCTTGTTAACAAGGGGAAAAAATCCTCTCAAAATGCTTCACTGTATTCTCCTACCCAGATACCTCAGAAACATGGACAATAAATAAAGGAAAATGAGGCTGTTGACAGTTGGGCACCAAAGTACATGGTTATAATACCATAAGAGGAATTTGAACTTGCAAGGGCAAAAAGAATTCTTAAAAGTGACATCCAGAAGGAAAATCTATGTTTTGGCCGTTTAATTGAACTGAAAATCTACAGCAAGCTCTTCTAGAAAGTAAAGTGGAAGGTAATACAGAGAGAGGTTAACTGAAGGTTAGTGGATGTCACCGGGTGGTTGCAGGTGTGTGAGGATGGCATAAGACTGGCGGACTGTGGCACTATGGTTCCATATCTCCTGGCAGCAGGGCCAATAGCAGCAGTATAAACCTCAAATGCATTGAACTGTCGGGCTTTAATAAGTGGTGGAATTTGGTTCAAAACAGACAGCCTGCAATTTAATTCCTGGCTACAATTCCTCATTGTTGACAATAAAAGTAACATAAACAATCCTTCAAGCTTTCAAACCCAGGAGACTAACACAAAGTTGTTTAGATCCTCCAAATGAGCACGACCACTGCTAACAGTCATAATAAAGCAATATCATCTCCTCCAAAGACTCACTCAGGATATGTGGATGAGTTTTTTTCTGAATGAGATTGAAAGTAAAACTGCCATATACATTAAAACAAAGTTAACTACCTGCTGTGATTAACAAGGCAACCATTGCTGTAGTTACTGAGGGGATTGTTAATTCCTAAGCTTCATTTAACCAGTGTACTCTTTAATCAGTAGCTCTCTGCTGCCACAGTGCTGTGCTCATTGCTTGATTCAGTAGCTGTTCCAATGATACAGCTGCCGCAGTGTCAGTTCTGAGATCAATGATGTGACTCAGTGTTAGTGCCAAGTATTGATTGGGGATCAGCTAATCCATCCTGGATAATTATGCAGGTTAAGCCACCATCAGGACTGATACCCAAGGTAATTGCCAGCAATCAGATGTGACTACTCTTGTACCATAGATAAAGTAGTACTTTCAATGGAAGTAATTTCAAAAACATAAATATTATAAACATGAATTCATATATTCTCAGAGACACAGACACACTCAGACAGACAGACGCACACACACACATATACACCAATTAATAGGCACATTTACAGCCACAGATGTACACACATATACACAAACACACATGCACATAAACATGCACAGTCAAACATAGCGAAGCACACAGTTACTCATGCATATACATGCATTTACTATGCATGCACACACATGTACACACACAACATGCGAGCCTGCACACATAAATGTGTGCATGCACAAACACACACATATACACACATTCACATAAATACCACACAACACACACACACATGTACATGCGCACACATACCCACACTAGTGATTCCTACATCTGGTAAATGAAAACATTTATGTGTATTTGCATATTTACAGTAAAGTAGCAGTTGACTTCATGTTAGGGATCTATCTCCAAGCCTCTATTGTGATTCCTCGCATGGATGTAGAGCCTGGTGTGTGATTAGCTGAATAAGCACTGAGCTGGCAACCGAAGTTGTTTTTGGTGGTTGGGGAACTTATGTAGTTCTGACATCTGTGGCATTCTTCTAAGCACACATACACACCACACTCACACCACACATACACCCCACACTCGCACCGCACATACACCCCACACTCGCACCGTACATACACCCCACATACACCCCACACTCGCACCACACATACACCCCACACTCGCACCATACATACACCCCACATACACGCCACACTCGCACCGTACATACACCCCACATACACCCCACACTCGCACCGCACATACACACCACACTCGCACCGTACATACACCCCACATACACCCCAAACTCGCACCGCACATACACCCCACACTCGCACCGCACATACACCCCACATTCGCACCGTACATACACCCCACATACACCCCACACTCGCACCGTACAAACACCCCACATACACCCCACACTCGCACCACACATACACCCCACACTCGCACCGTACATACACCCCACATACACCCCACACTCGCACCGTACATACACCCCACACCCCACATACACCCCACACTCGCACCGTACATACACCCCACATACACCCCACACTCGCACCGCACATACACTCCACACTCGCACCGTACATACACCCCACACTCGCACCGTACATACACCCCACATACACCCCAAACTCGCACCGCACATACACCCCACACTCGCACCACACATACACCCCACACTCGCACCATACATACACCCCACATACACGCCACACTCGCACCGTACATACACCCCACATACACCCCACACTCGCACCGCACATACACCACACACTCGCACCGTACATACACCCCACATACACCCCAAACTCGCACCGCACATACACCCCACACTCGCACCGCACATACACCCCACACTCGCACCGTACATACACCCCACATACACCCCACACTCGCACCGTACAAACACCCCACATACACCCCACACTCGCACCACACATACACCCCACACTCGCACCGTACATACACCCCACATACACCCCACACTCGCACCGTACATACACCCCACACCCCACATACACCCCACACTCGCACCGTACATACACCCCACATACACCCCACACTCGCACCGCACATACACTCCACACTCGCACCGTACATACACCCCACACTCGCACCGTACATACACCCCACATACACCCCAAACTCGCACCGCACATACACCCCACACTCGCACCACACATACACCCCACACTCGCACCATACATACACCCCACATACACCCCACACTCGCACCGTACATACACCCCACATACACCCCACACTCGCACCGCACATACACCCCACACTCGCACCGTACATACACCCCACATACACCCCAAACTCGCACCGAACATACACCCCACACTCGCACCGCACATACACCCCACACTTGCACCGTACATACACCCCACATACACCCCACACTCGCACCGTACATACACCCCACATACACCCCACACTCGCACCGTACATACACCCCACATACACCCCAAACTCGCACCGCACATACACCCCACACTCGCACCACACATACACCCCACACTCGCACCGCACATACACCCCACACTCGCACCGTACATACACCCCACATACACCCCAAACTCGCACCGAACATACACCCCACACTCGCACCGCACATACACCCCACACTTGCACCGTACATACACCCCACATACACCCCACACTCGCACCGTACATACACCCCACATACACCCCACACTCGCACCGTACATACACCCCACATACACCCCAAACTCGCACCGCACATACACCCCACACTCGCACCACACATACACCCCACACTCGCACCGCACATACACCCCACACTCGCACCGTACATACACCCCACATACACCCCACACTCGCACCACACATACACCCCACACTCGCACCATACATACACCCCACATACACCCCACACTCGCACCGTACATACACCCCACATACACCCCACACTCGCACCGCACATACACCCCACACTCGCACCGTACATACACCCCACATACACCCCAAACTCGCACCGCACATACACCCCACACTCGCACCGCACATACACCCCACACTCGCACCGTACATACACCCCACATACACCCCACACTCGCACCGTACAAACACCCCACATACACCCCACACACGCACCACACATACACCCCACACTCGCACCGTACATACACCCCACATACACCCCACACTCGCACCACACATACACCCCACACTCGCACCGTACATACACCCCACATACACCCCACACTCGCACCGTACATACACCCCACACCGCACATACACCCCACACTCGCACCGTACATACACCCCACATACACCCCACACTCGCACCGCACATACACTCCACACTCGCACCGTACATACACCCCACACTCGCACCGTACATACACCCCACATACACCCCAAACTCGCACCGCACATACACCCCACACTTGCACCGTACATACACCACACATACACCCCACACTCGCACCGTACATACACCCCACATACACCCCACACTCGCACCACACATACACCCCACATACACCCCACACTCGCACCGCACATACACCCCACACTCGCACCGTACATACACCCCACATACGCCCCAAACTCGCACCGCACATACACCCCACACTCGCACCGTACATACACCCCACACTCGCACCGTACATACACCCCACATACACCCCACACTCGCACCGTACAAACACCCCACATACACCCCACACTCGCACCACACATACACCCCACACTCGCACCGTACATACACCCCACATACACCCCACACTCGCACCGTACATACACCCCACACCCCACATACACCCCACACTCGCACCGTACATACACCCCACATACACCCCACACTCGCACCGCACATACACTCCACACTCGCACCGTACATACACCCCACACTCGCACCGTACATACACCCCACATACACCCCAAACTCGCACCGCACATACACCCCACACTCGCACCACACATACACCCCACACTCGCACCATACATACACCCCACATACAACCCACACTCGCACCGTACATACACCCCACATACACCCCACACTCGCACCACACATACACCCCACACTCGCACCGTACATACACCCCACATACACCCCAAACTCGCACCGCACATACACCCCACACTCGCACCGCACATACACCCCACACTTGCACCGTACATACACCCCACATACACCCCACACTCGCACCGTACATACACCCCACATACACCCCACACTCGCACCACACATACACCCCACACTCGCACCGTACATACACCCCACACTCGCACCGTACATACACCCCACACCCCACATACACCCCAAACTCGCACCGCACATACACCCCACACTCACACCGCACATACACCCCACACTCGCACCGTACATACACCCCACATACACCCCACACTCGCACCACACATACACCCCACACTCGCACCGTACATACACCCCACATACACCCCACACTCGCACCGCACATACACCCCACACTCGCACCGTACATACACCCCACATACAACCCAAACTCGCACCGCACATACACCCTACACTCGCACCGCACATACACCCCACACTCGCACCGTACATACACCCCACATACACCCCACACTCGCACCGCACATACACCCCACACTCGCACCGTACATACACCCCACATACACCCCACACTCGCACCACACATACACTCCACACTCGCACCGTACATACACCCCACACTCGCACCGTACATACACCACACATACACCCCAAACTCGCACCGCACATACACCCCACACTCGCACCGCACATACACTCCACACTCGCACCGTACATACACCCCACACTCGCACCGTACATACACCCCACATACACCCCACACTCGCACCGTACATACACCCCACACCCCACATACACCCCACACTCGCACCGTACATACACCCCACATACACCCCACACTCGCACCGCACATACACTCCACACTCGCACCGTACATACACCCCACACTCGCACCGTACATACACCCCACATACACCCCACACTCGCACCATACATACACCCCACATACACCCCACACTCGCACCGTACATACACCCCACATACACCCCACACTCGCACCGCACATACACCCCACACTCGCACCGTACATACACCCCACATACACCCCACACTCGCACCACACATACACCCCACACTCGCACCGTACATACACCCCACATACACCCCACACTCGCACCGCACATACACCCCACACTCGCACCGTACATACACCCCACATACAACCCAAACTCGCACCGCACATACACCCTACACTCGCACCGCACATACACCCCACACTCGCACCGTACATACACCCCACATACACCCCACACTCGCACCGTACATACACCCCACATACACCCCACACTCGCACCACACATACACCCCACACTCGCACCGTACATACACCCCACACTCGCACCGTACATACACCCCACACCCCACATACACCCCACACTCTCACCGTACATACACCCCACACTCGCACCGTACATACACCCCACATACACCCCAAACTCGCACCGCACATACACCCCACACTCGCACCGCACATACACCCCACACTCGCACCGTACATACACCCCACATACACCCCACACTCGGACCGTACATACACCCCACATACACCCCACACTCGCACCACACATACACCCCACACTCGCACCGTACATACACCCCACATACACCCCACACTCGCACCGTACATACACCCCACACCCCACATACACCCCACACTCGCACCGTACATACACCCCACATACACCCCACACTCGCACCGCACATACACTCCACACTCGCACCGTACATACACCCCACACTCGCACCGTACATACACCCCACATACACCCCACACTCGCACCGTACATACACCCCACATACACCCCACACTCGCACCACACATACACTCCACACTCGCACCGTACATACACCCCACACTCGCACCGTACATACACCACACATACACCCCAAACTCGCACCGCACATACACCCCACACTCGCACCGCACATACACTCCACACTCGCACCGCACATACACCCCACACTCGCACCGCACATACACCCCACACTCGCACCGTACATACACCCCACATACACCCCACACTCGCACCGCACATACACCCCACACTCGCACCGTACATACACCCCACATACACCCCACACTCGCACCACACATACACTCCACACTCGCACCGTACATACACCCCACACTCGCACCGTACATACACCACACATACACCCCAAACTCGCACCGCACATACACCCCACACTCGCACCGCACATACACTCCACACTCGCACCGTACATACACCCCACACTCGCACCGTACATACACCCCACATACACCCCACACTCGCACCGTACATACACCCCACACCCCACATACACCCCACACTCGCACCGTACATACACCCCACATACACCCCACACTCGCACCGCACATACACTCCACACTCGCACCGTACATACACCCCACACTCGCACCGTACATACACCCCACATACACCCCACACTCGCACCATACATACACCCCACATACACCCCACACTCGCACCGTACATACACCCCACATACACCCCACACTCGCACCGCACATACACCCCACACTCGCACCGTACATACACCCCACATACACCCCACACTCGCACCACACATACACCCCACACTCGCACCGTACATACACCCCACATACACCCCACACTCGCACCGCACATACACCCCACACTCGCACCGTACATACACCCCACATACAACCCAAACTCGCACCGCACATACACCCTACACTCGCACCGCACATACACCCCACACTCGCACCGTACATACACCCCACATACACCCCACACTCGCACCGTACATACACCCCACATACACCCCACACTCGCACCACACATACACCCCACACTCGCACCGTACATACACCCCACACTCGCACCGTACATACACCCCACACCCCACATACACCCCACACTCTCACCGTACATACACCCCACACTCGCACCGTACATACACCCCACATACACCCCAAACTCGCACCGCACATACACCCCACACTCGCACCGTACATACACCCCACATACACCCCACACTCGGACCGTACATACACCCCACATACACCCCACACTCGCACCACACATACACCCCACACTCGCACCGTACATACACCCCACATACACCCCACACTCGCACCGTACATACACCCCACACCCCACATACACCCCACACTCGCACCGTACATACACCCCACATACACCCCACACTCGCACCGCACATACACTCCACACTCGCACCGTACATACACCCCACACTCGCACCGTACATACACCCCACATACACCCCACACTCGCACCGTACATACACCCCACATACACCCCACACTCGCACCACACATACACTCCACACTCGCACCGTACATACACCCCACACTCGCACCGTACATACACCACACATACACCCCAAACTCGCACCGCACATACACCCCACACTCGCACCGCACATACACTCCACACTCGCACCGTACATACACCCCACACTCGCACCGTACATACACCCCACATACACCCCACACTCGCACCGTACATACACCCCACACCCCACATACACCCCACACTCGCACCGTACATACACCCCACATACACCCCACACTCGCACCGCACATACACTCCACACTCGCACCGCACATACACCCCACACTCGCACCGCACATACACCCCACACTCGCACCGTACATACACCCCACATACACCCCACACTCGGACCGTACATACACCCCACATACACCCCACACTCGCACCACACATACACCCCACACTCGCACCGTACATACACCCCACATACACCCCACACTCGCACCGTACATACACCCCACACCCCACATACACCCCACACTCGCACCGTACATACACCCCACATACACCCCACACTCGCACCGCACATACACTCCACACTCGCACCGTACATACACCCCACACTCGCACCGTACATACACCCCACATACACCCCACACTCGCACCGTACATACACCCCACATACACCCCACACTCGCACCACACATACACTCCACACTCGCACCGTACATACACCCCACACTCGCACCGTACATACACCACACATACACCCCAAACTCGCACCGCACATACACCCCACACTCGCACCGCACATACACTCCACACTCGCACCGCACATACACCCCACACTCGCACCGCACATACACCCCACACTCGCACCGTACATACACCCCACATACACCCCACACTCGCACCGCACATACACCCCACACTCGCACCGTACATACACCCCACATACACCCCACACTCGCACCACACATACACTCCACACTCGCACCGTACATACACCCCACACTCGCACCGTACATACACCACACATACACCCCAAACTCGCACCGCACATACACCCCACACTCGCACCGCACATACACTCCACACTCGCACCGTACATACACCCCACACTCGCACCGTACATACACCCCACATACACCCCACACTCGCACCGTACATACACCCCACACCCCACATACACCCCACACTCGCACCGTACATACACCCCACATACACCCCACACTCGCACCGCACATACACTCCACACTCGCACCGTACATACACCCCACACTCGCACCGTACATACACCCCACATACACCCCACACTCGCACCATACATACACCCCACATACACCCCACACTCGCACCGTACATACACCCCACATACACCCCACACTCGCACCGCACATACACCCCACACTCGCACCGTACATACACCCCACATACACCCCACACTCGCACCACACATACACCCCACACTCGCACCGTACATACACCCCACATACACCCCACACTCGCACCGCACATACACCCCACACTCGCACCGTACATACACCCCACATACAACCCAAACTCGCACCGCACATACACCCTACACTCGCACCGCACATACACCCCACACTCGCACCGTACATACACCCCACATACACCCCACACTCGCACCGTACATACACCCCACATACACCCCACACTCGCACCACACATACACCCCACACTCGCACCGTACATACACCCCACACTCGCACCGTACATACACCCCACACCCCACATACACCCCACACTCTCACCGTACATACACCCCACACTCGCACCGTACATACACCCCACATACACCCCAAACTCGCACCGCACATACACCCCACACTCGCACCGTACATACACCCCACATACACCCCACACTCGGACCGTACATACACCCCACATACACCCCACACTCGCACCACACATACACCCCACACTCGCACCGTACATACACCCCACATACACCCCACACTCGCACCGTACATACACCCCACACCCCACATACACCCCACACTCGCACCGTACATACACCCCACATACACCCCACACTCGCACCGCACATACACTCCACACTCGCACCGTACATACACCCCACACTCGCACCGTACATACACCCCACATACACCCCACACTCGCACCGTACATACACCCCACATACACCCCACACTCGCACCACACATACACTCCACACTCGCACCGTACATACACCCCACACTCGCACCGTACATACACCACACATACACCCCAAACTCGCACCGCACATACACCCCACACTCGCACCGCACATACACTCCACACTCGCACCGTACATACACCCCACACTCGCACCGTACATACACCCCACATACACCCCACACTCGCACCGTACATACACCCCACACCCCACATACACCCCACACTCGCACCGTACATACACCCCACATACACCCCACACTCGCACCGCACATACACTCCACACTCGCACCGTACATACACCCCACACTCGCACCGTACATACACCCCACATACACCCCACACTCGCACCATACATACACCCCACATACACCCCACACTCGCACCGTACATACACCCCACATACACCCCACACTCGCACCGCACATACACCCCACACTCGCACCGTACATACACCCCACATACACCCCACACTCGCACCACACATACACCCCACACTCGCACCGTACACACACCCCACATACACCCCACACTCGCACCGCACATACACCCCACACTCGCACCGTACATACACCCCACATACAACCCAAACTCGCACCGCACATACACCCTACACTCGCACCGCACATACACCCCACACTCGCACCGTACATACACCCCACATACACCCCACACTCGCACCGTACATACACCCCACATACACCCCACACTCGCACCACACATACACCCCACACTCGCACCGTACATACACCCCACACTCGCACCGTACATACACCCCACACCCCACATACACCCCACACTCTCACCGTACATACACCCCACACTCGCACCGTACATACACCCCACATACACCCCAAACTCGCACCGCACATACACCCCACACTCGCACCGCACATACACCCCACACTCGCACCGTACATACACCCCACATACACCCCACACTCGGACCGTACATACACCCCACATACACCCCACACTCGCACCACACATACACCCCACACTCGCACCGTACATACACCCCACATACACCCCACACTCGCACCGTACATACACCCCACACCCCACATACACCCCACACTCGCACCGCACATACACCCCACACTCGCACTGTACATACACCCCACATACACCCCACACTCGCACCGCACATACACTCCACACTCGCACCGTACATACACCCCACATACACCCCACACTCGCACCGCACATACACCCCACACTCGCACCGCACATACACCCCACACTCACACCGTACATACACCCCACATACACCCCACACTCGCACCGCACATACACCCCACACTCGCACCGTACATACACCCCACATACACCCCACACTCGCACCGCACATACACCCCACACTCGCAACGCACATACACCCCACACTCGCACCACACATACATCCGACACGTACACCCCACACACGCACCACACATACACCCCACACGTGCACCCCACACACGCACCACACATACACCCCACACTCACACCACACATACACCCCACACACGCACCACACATACACCCCACACATACATCCCACACTACACCCCACACACGCACCACACATACACCCCACACATACATCCCACACATACACCCCACACTCACACCCACACATACACCCCACACTCACACCACACATACACCCCACACTCGCACCACACATACACCCCACACTCGCACGACACATACACCCCACACATACACCTCACACATACACCCCACACACGCACTACACATACACCCCACACATGCACCAAACATACACCCCACACTCGCACCACACATACATCCCACACACACACACACACACACACACACACACACACACACACACACACACACACACACACACACTCAAGTACAGACACCAACACATGCGCACACACACACTCGCAGAGAGGCAAACACATACCACAAATACACACACACACACTGACACACTACAGATACACACACAGATACATGTTGTGGGCGTAGTGGCGTATAAGGTTGTTTTTAAGGGTATCTTTATATTGTTCCTCATTGAGTAGGTGCTTAAGACTGAAAGCTATTGGTTATGGATCAGTCCATTAATCGGGAATGTGAAGAGTGGGTGAGGAAGTCGTGAATCAGTGACAATTGTATCAAATTTGGAGTGGGTTGGAGGTTTTGTGTGTATGCATGGTCTGCTCCAGCTCCTAATACTTAACAGTCTCTTCCACATACCCAGATTGAAAGATGTATTTTCTTATCTCACTAGACGTTTCTGTCCCTGCAACCCATTTTGACATTTTCTTGCTTATTTTACATCAACTCTTTCCTTTTTTTCCAAAATGAATCACTTTGCACTTCATAGCATTACATCACAGCTGCCACATGTCTTTCCCACTGTTCCTGTTCTCCTGAAATCCGGTTCTGTCCATATTATTGTTTGCTCCATTTGGGAGTTTTGCATCATCTGCAGATGTTGAAAAAAAAGTCACTGAGCTTTTCGCAGGAGGTTTTCTCCAGATTCGAGTAATAGTGTCCCTTCCCCAGGTCAGAGTCATAGGGCCATTTCCCCAGGTTAGAGTAATAGTGTCTCTTCCCCAGATTAAATAATACTGTCTCTTCCCCAGGTTAGAGTCATAGGGTCTTTTCCACAGGTTAGAGTCCTTGGTCTCTTCTCCACAATAGCACCACAGCGTCTTTTCCCCAGGCTAGGCTCATCAGTCTGTTCACCAAGGCAAAGGCAAATGGTGTCTTCCCCACGTTTGAGTCATGGTGCCTTTCCCTAGTTTGGAGTCATACGGTCTCTTCCCCAGGTTAGAGTCACAGGTGTCTTCCACAGGCTACGGTCATAGGTCTGTTCCCCAAGATAGGGGGTCAAAGAGTCGCCTACCCAGGTTAGAGTCATGGCGTGTGTTCCCCAAGATAGTGTCAACGTGTATCTTCCCTAGATTAGAGGTATAGGGTCTTCACACCAGGCTACAGTCATTTGGTCTCTTGCTCAGGTTGGAGTCATACGGTCTCTTCGCCAGTTAGTATTGTCAGTTCTTTTCCACAGGTGAGAGTCATAGGGTCTTTTCCTCAGTTTAGAGACATAGGGTCCTTTCCTTAGGATAGAGCAATCAGGTGTTTTCCCCAGGTTAGAGGCATAGGGTCTTTTCCCCAGGAGAATGACATTGTGGCCCTTCCAAAGGCTAGAGTTAAAGGTCTTTTCCACAATTCAGAGTCACAGGGTCTGTTCAGCAGATGAGAGTTGTATACATATTTCCTCAGGTTAGAGTCATAGCTCTTTTCCCTCATATTATGTGTTTCCCAGTTTCTAGTCATAGGTTTTTGCCCCAGGTTAGAGACATAGAATCCTCTCCGCAGGTTAGAGTTATAGTTCTCTTCACTAAGATAAGTCTCTTCTCTGGATTAGAGCATGGAGTCTCTCTCCCAGGTTAGAATCATAGGTGCCCTCCACAGTTTACAGTTGTAGGATCTTTTCCCCAGGTTAGAGTCGTAGGTCTCCTCCCCAAGAGAGATCCAAAGGGGCTGTTCCCCAAGATAGCATCATTGAGCTCTCCCCCAAGTTACAGTCAGAGTCTTCTCCCCAGGTTAGTGGGGGGAGGGGAAGAACTGGGCTGGTTTTGGGATGCAGTGGGGGGAGGGGAAGAACTGGGCTGGTTTTGGGATGCAGTGGGGGGAGGGGAAGAACTGGGCTGGTTTTGGGATGCAGTGGGGGGAGGGGAAGAACTGGGTTGGTTTTGGGATGCAGTGGGGGGAGGGGAAGAACTGGGCTGGTTTTGGGATGCAGTGGGGCCCTTCCCCCACTGCATCCCAAAACCAGCCCAGCTCGTCCCCTCCCCCCACTGCATCCCAAAACCAGCCCAGCCTGTCTCTGCTTCCTCTCACCCATCCCTTCTTCCCACCTCAAGCTGCACCTCCATTTCCTACCTACCGCCTCATCCCACCTCCTTGACCTGTCCATCTTCCCTGGACTGACCTATCCCCTTCCTACCTTCTCACCTGTACTCTCCTCTCTACCTATCTTGTTTTCTCTCCATCTTCGGTCCGCCTCCCCCTCTCTCCCTATTTATTGCAGCTCCCCCCCCCATCCCCCTCTCTGATGAAGGGTCTAGGCCCGAAACGTCAGCTTTCGTGCTCCTGAGATGCTGCTTGGCCTGCTGTGTTCATCCAGCTCCACACTTTGTTATCTTAGTGTCAAAGCGTGTCTTCCACAGATCAGAAGCATAGGCCGTTTTTACCAGGTTAGAGGCATATGGATTCTTCCTCAGGTTGGATTCCTAGGTGTCTTCACCAGCTTAACGTCATTGGGTCTTTTCCACAGGTGACAGTCACAGGGTATTTTCCCCAGTTTAGAGACATAGGGTCCATCGTCCAAGATACAGCCTTGGGTGTTTTCCCCAGGTTAAAGTCATAAGGTCTTTTGCCCAGGAAAGTGCCATTGTGTCTCTTCCAAAGAACGTAGAACATAGAGCATAGAACCATAGAACATAGAACATTACAGCGCAGGACAGGCCCTTCGGCCCTCAATGTTGCGCTGACCTGTGAAACCAATCTGAACCCCATCTAACCTACACTATTTCATTATCATCCGTGTGTTTATCCAATGACCATTTAAATGCTCTTAAACTTGGTGAGTCTACTACTGTTGCAGGCAGGGCATTCCATGCCCTTACTACTCTCTGAGTAAAGAACCTACCTCTGACATCTGCCCTATATCTATCACCCCTCAATTTAAAGCATGTCCCCTTGTGCTAGCCATCACCATCCGAGGAAAAAGACTCTCACTGTCGACCCTATCTAATCCTCTGATCATTTTGTATTTCTGTATTAAGTCCCCTCTTAACCTTCTTCTCTCTAACAAAAACAGCCTCAAGTCCCTTAGCCTTTCATCATAAGAACTTCCCTCCATACCAGGCAACATCCTAGTAAATCTCCTCTGCACCCTTTCCAATGGTTCCACATCCTTCTTATAATGCGGTGACCAGAACTGTACGCAATACTCCAAGTACGGCCGCATCAGTGTTTTGTACAGCTGCAACATGATCTCACGGCTCCGAAACTCAATCCTTCTACCAATAAAACCTAACACACCGTATACGTTCTTAACAATCCTATCAACCTGGGTAGCAACTTTCAGGGATCTATGCACATGGATACCGAGATCTCTCTGCTCATCCGTACTACCAAGAATCTTACCATTAGCCCAGTACTCTGTATTCCTGTTACTCCTTCCAAAGTGAATCACCTCATACTTTTCTGCATTAAACTCCATTTGCCACCTCTCAGCCCATCTCTGCAGCTTATCTATGTCCCTCTGTAACCTGCAACATCCTTCCGCCCTATCTACAACTCCACTGACTTTAGTGTCATCCGCAAATTTACTAACCCATCCATCTACGCCCTCATTCAGGTCATTTTTAAAAATGACAAACAGCAGTGGACCCAACACCGACCCTTGCGGTACACCACTAGTAACTGAACTCCAGGATGAGCACTTCCCATTAACCACCACCCTCTGTCTTCTTACAGCAAGCCAATTGCTGATCCAAACTGCTAACTCACCCTCAATCCTATGCCTCTGTGTTTTCTTCAATAGCCTACTGTGGGAAACCTTATCAAATGCTTTACTGAAATCCATATACACCACATCAACCACTTTACCCTCATCCACCTGTTTGGTCACCTTCTCAAAGAACTCAGTAAGGTTTGTGAGATATAATCTACCCTTCACAAAACCGTACTGACTATCCCTAATCAAATTATTCCTTTCTAAATGATTATAAATCCTATCTCTTATAACCCTTTCCAACTCTTTACCCACAACCGAAGTAAGGCTCATTGGTCCATAATTACCAGGATTGTCTTGACTCCCCTTCTTGAACAAGGGGACAACATTTGCCATTGTCCAGTCTTCTGGCACTATCCGTGTAGACAATGATGACATAAAGATCAAAGCCAAAGGCTCTTCAATCTATTCCCTAGCTTCCCAGAGAATCCTAGGATAGATCCCATCTGGCTCAGGGGGCTTATCTATTTTCACACTTTCTAAATTGCTAACACCTCCTCCTTATGAACCTTAATCCCATCCAGTCTAATAGTCTGTAATTCAGTATTCTCCTCGACAACATTGTCTTTTTCCTGTGTGAATACTGAAGAAAAATATTCATTTAGCACCTCTCCTATCTCTTCGGAGTCCACGCACAACTTCCCACTACTGTCCTTGACTGGCCCTAATCTTACTCTAGTCATTCTTTTGTTCCTGACGTACCTATAGAAAGCTTTAGGGTTTTCTTTGATCCTATCTGACAAAGACTTCTCATGTCCACTCCTGTCTCTTCTTAGCTCTCTCTTTAGGTCCTTTCTGGCTTTCTTGTAACTCTCAAGCACCTTAAGTGAGCCTTCCCGTTACATCTTTACATAAGCCTCCTTCTTCCTCTTGACAAGAGATTCAGCTTCTTTAGCAAACCACGGTTGCCTCGCTAGACCACTTCCTCCCTGCCTAACAGGTACATACTTATCAAGGACACGCAGTAGCTGTTCCTTGAACAAGCTCCACATTTCAATTGTGCCTAGCCCCTGTGGTTTTCTTCCCCATCCTATGCATCCTAAATCTTGCCTAATCACCTCATAATTACCTTTTCCCCCACTATAACTCTTGCCCTGTGGTGTACACCTATCCCTTTCCATCGCTAAAGTAACCGTAACTGAATTGTGGTCACTATCGCCAAAGTGCTCACCTGCCTCCAAACTTAACACCCGACCTGGTTCATTATTCAGAACCAAATCCAATGTGGCTTCGCCTGTTGTTGGCCTATCTATATCCTGTGTCAGGAAACCCTCCTGCACACGTTGGACAAAAAACTGGCCCATCTATAGTACTCGAACTATAGCTTTTCCAGTCAATATTTGGAAAGTTAAAGCCCCCATAACAACTACCCTGTTAATTTCGCTCCTATCCAGAATCATCTTTGCAATCCTTTCCTCTACATACTTGGAACTTTTCGGAAAACTCCCAATAGGGTGGCCTCTTCTTTCCTGTTTCTAACCTGAGCCCATACTACCTCAGGAGACGAGTCTTCATCAAACGTCCTTTCTGCCACCGTAATACTGTCCTTGGCTAACAGTGCCACACCTCTGCCTCTTTTACCACCTTTCCTGATCTTACTGAAACATCTAAACCCCAGAACCTGCAACAACCAGTGCCTGCTCCATCCATGTCTCTGAAATGGCCACAGCATTGAAGTCCCAGGCACCAGTCCGTGCTGGAGGTTCACCCACCTCATTCCGGATGCTCCTGGCGTTGAAGTAGACAGTCTTCAAACCACCTTCCTGCCTGCCGATACACTCCTGCAATCTTGAAATCTTAATCATGACCTCTCTACTCTCAAACTCCATTACACTAGAGCTACAATTCAGGTTCCCAGCCCCCTGCTGAATTAATCTCTTTGCTGGTTGAGAGTTATAGTTCTTTTCAGCAGGTTAGAATTATAGAGTAAAAACCAAAAGAACTGCAGATGCTGTAAATCAGGAACAAAAACAAAGTTGGTAGAAAAGCTCAGCAGGTCTGGCAGCATCTGTGAAGGAGAAAACAGAGTTAACGTTTCAGGTCCAGTGACCCTTCCTCAGAACTGATGGTGGCTGGGAAAACGTCAGTTTATACACAGAAAATAGGGAGGTAGCTGGGGTAGGGACTAAATGATAGAATAGAACCCAAAGAAAGAGAAAGACAGTTGGACAGAAAAGGAGTTGCTAACGATCAGGCTGGGAGGGTGAGTAGTTGTTAATGGGGACTGTTAGTGACTAACAACAGGGGGTGTGTAATGGCAGGCTATATGGTAACAAGGCCTGGTGTGTGGGGTAAAGGGCTGGGACATGGGAGAGTTTAGACCCTAAAATTATTGAACTCAATATTGAGTCCGGAGGGCTCTAGGGTCCCCAAGCGGAAAATGAGGTGTTGTTCCTCTGGCTTGCGTTCGGCTTCACTGGAACCCTGCGCAAGTCAGAGACAGAGATGTTGGCCAGGGAGCAAGGTGGTGCATTGAAATGGCAGGCAACAGGTAGTTCAGGGTCTGTTTTGGTAGCAGAACATAGATGTTCTGCAAAGCAGTCACCAAGTCTATGCTTTGTTTCCCCAGTGTAGAGGAAACCAAACTGTGAGCAGCGAATGCAGTAGACTACATTCTGGGAAGTGCAGGTGAAGGGTTGCTTCACCTGGAAGGTATGTTTGGGCCCTTGGATACTCGGGAGGGAGGAGATAAATGGACAGGTATTGCATCTTTGACAGTTACAGGGGAAGGTGTCACACGGCTGTGGGGTGACGTTGGGGGTGAAGGAAGTATGGACCAGGGTGTCCCAGAGGGAACGGTCCCTGTGGAAGGCGGTCAAGGGAGGGGAGGGGAATATGCATCTGGTGGTGACATTGTGCTGGAGGTGGCAGAAATGGCATCTGATGATCTTCTAGAAGTGGATGCTGGTGAGGTGGTAGGGGAGGATAAGGGGAACCCTTCCGCTGTTGTGGAAGGGAAGTGAAGGTGTGAGGGCAGAGGTGCAGGAGATGGGCCAGACCTGGTTGAGAGCCCGGTCGACAACGGAGCTGGGGAGCCCTTGGGTTGAGAAAGAGGTATCTTCCCCAAGTTTGCTCTTGTCACCTTCCCTCTGACTCTATCCCCTCCCCCAACTACCCCCCCACAACCTGTCAGGTAATCACCATGCCCCCAACCCTCCATGCACTCAGATCTAACCCTGACTTTGTCATCAAACCTCTGATAAGGGTGGTGCTGTTGTAGTCTGGCGTACTGACCTCTACCTGGCAGAGGCTGAGCGCCAGCTCTCAGATACCTCCTCCTACCTTCCCCTGGACCATGACCCCACCGTGGAACATCAGGCCATTGTATCTACTATGATTACAGATCTCATTTCATCCAGCAATTTCCGCCCCCGCTCCGCTTCCAAGCTAATAGTCCCCCAAACCTGCACAGCTCGTTTCTACATCCTGCCAAAAATCCACAAACAGGACTGCCCAGGCAGACCCACTGTTTCAGCCCGTTCATGCCCCAAGAACTCATCATTTCCTACCTTGATTCGGTCTTCTCCCCCCGGTTCAATTCCTACTCACATATATCCATGATTCATCTGATGCCTTACGCCAGTTTCCAAACTTCCAGTTTACCGGCTCCAGCCGCCTCCTCTTTACCACGGGTGTGCAATCCCTTTACACGTCCATTCCCTACCAAGAGGGTCTTAGGGCTCTCCACTTCTTCCTGGGGCAAAGGCCTGATTCATCCACACCCACCACCACCCTCCTCCCCTTGGCTGAGCTTGTCCTCATCCTCAACAAATTCTCTTTCAACTCCTCTCATTTTCTTCAGGTAAGAGAGGTGGCTATGGGCCCTAGTTATGCCTGTCTCTTCGTGGGGTACATGGAACATCCCTTATTCCAGTCCTGTTCTGGCCCCCACCCACAACACTTTCTTCAATACATCGATTATATCATCAGTGCTGCTTCCCTCTCTCGTCTGGAATTGGAAAACTTTATCAATTTCGCCTCCAATTTCCACCCTGCCCTCACTTTCACCTGGTCAATCTCTGACCCCTCCCTTCCCTTCCTTGACATCTCTGTTTCCATTTCTGGGGATAGACTGGCCTCTAATATCCATTACAAGCCCACCGACTCTCACAGCTACCTGGGCTATACATCCCCACACCCCAATTCCTGTAAAGACTCCATCCCATTCTTTCAGTTCCCCCGTCTCCGTCACGTATGTTCAGATGAGGCTAACTTTGACAAGGGAGCCTCCAACATGTCCACTTTCTTCCTCAACCGAGGATTCCCCAGCTCCATTGTCGACAGGGCCCTTAGCCAGGTCCGACCCATCTCCCACACTTCTGCCCTCACCCCTTCTCTTCCCGCCCACAACAGTGATAGGGTTCCCCTTGTCCTCACCTACCATCCCACCAGCATCCAGAAGATCATCAGATGCCATTTCTGCCACCTCCAGCAAAATGCCACCACCAGACGCACATTCCCCGCCCCTCCATTTTCCACCGTCCATAGTGACCGTTCCCTGCAGGACACCCTGGTCCATACTTCCTTCATCCCCAACACAGCCCTACGGTACTTTCTCCTGTAACCAGCGAAGATGAAACACCTGCCCATTTATCTCCTCCCTCCCCAGTATCCAAGGGCCCAAACACCAAACATACCTTCCAGGTGAAACAACACTTCACCTACACTTCCCAGAATGTCGTCTACTGCATTTGTTGCTCACTGTGTGGTCTACTTTGGGGAAACGAAGCATAGACTTGGCGACCGCTTCACAGAACATCTACGTTCTGCTTGCAAGAAAGACCCTGAACTATCTGTTACCTGCCACTTTAATGTACCACTCTGCTCCCTGGCCAACATCTCTGTCTCTGGCTTGCTGCAGTGTTTCAGTGAAGCCCAACACAAGCTGGAGGAACAACACCTCATTTTCCTCTCGGCGACCCTAGAGCCCTCCGGACTCAATATTGAGTTCAATAATTTTAGGGCCTAAACTCTCCCATGTCCCAGCCCCCCACCCCACACGCTAGGCCTTGTTACCACATAGCCTGCCATTACACACCCCCTGTGTTTGGTCACTAACAGTCCCCATTAAAAAATTATTCACCCTCCCAGCCTGAACATTTGCAACTCCTTTGTCTCTCCAACTGCCTTTCTCTCTCTTTGAGCTCTACCCTATCCTTTACTCCCTTTCCCACCCACCTCCTTATTTTCTGCATATAGACAGATGTTTTCCCAGCCACCATCAGTTCTGAGGAAGGGTCACCAGATCTGAAACATAAACTTTACTTTCTCCTTCACAGACGCTGCCAGACCAGCTGAGCTTTTCCAGTACCTTTGTTTTTGCTCTAGAGTTATAGAGTCCCCAGGTTACAGTAATAGGATCTTTTCCCCATATTACAGTCATAGGAACTCTTCCACAGTTTGGAGTTGTGCGGTCTCTTCCGAAGGTCAGCGTCATAGGTATCTATCAAAAGAACTGCGGATGTTTTAAATCAGGAACAAAAACAAAGTTGCTGGAAAAGCTCAGCAGGTCCGGCAGCATCTGTGAAGGAAAACACAGAGTTAACGTTTCGGGTCCGGTGACCCTTTCTCAGAACGCATAGGCATCTACCCCAGGCTACAGTCATAGATCTCTTCCCCAAGATAGAGTCAAAGCTTCTCTTCCCCAGGTTATACTCATAGGGTCTTTTCCACAGATTATAGTCATAAGTCTCTTCCCAAGGTTGGACTCAGAGGTCATTTTCCTAAGGTTGGGAAAAGGAGGTGTCTTCCACAGATTAGAGTCTCTTTCTCAGTTTAGAATTATCGGTGTCTCCTCCAGTTTAGAGTCACAGGTTTCTTCTGAAGGTTGAAATCTTAGCGTCTTTTCCCCAGGTTAGAGTCAGAGGTCTCACCCTGGGATGTAGGCAAGTGTCTTTTCCCTGGGTTAGAGACAGAGATTCACTTCCCTAGGTTAGTATCAGAGGTCTCTTTCCCAGGTTGGAGACCTCGGGTCTTTTCACCAGGTTGGAGTGATCGGTGTCTTCCCCAGGCTAAAGTCATAGGGTCTTTTCCTCAGTTTAGAATCATAAGGTCTTTTCTAAGGGTAAGAGACATAGGTGTCTTCCCCATGTTAATGTCATTGGTTCTTTTCCACAGGTCAGTGTCATAGCTCTCTACCCCAAATTAGTCTTTTACTCAGGTTAGAGTCACCGGGTCTCTTCCCCAGTTAAGTCCATACCGTCTTTTTCTCAGTTTAATGTTGGAAGACTTTTCCTCCGTTTAAGATCACAGGTCTTTTCTCCAAGTTATAGTCATTGGGTCTCTTCCCCAGGTTAGAGTCAGAAGTCTCCATCGCAGGTTAGAATCATGGGCACTCCCCCCAGATTAGAAGCATGAAGTCTTTTCCCCATATTCGTGTCATAGCTTCTTTTTCCCAGTTTAGAATCATAGGGTGTCTTCAAAAAGTGAGGTTCATACAGGCTACAGTCTAAGGGTCTGTTTCCCAGGTGGGAGTCACAGGGTTTTTTTCCCCAGATTAGATTGGTAGGGTCTCTTCCTCAAGTTTGAGTGATAGGTCTCTCCACAGGTTAAAGTCACAGGATTCTTGCCATCGGGTCTTCTCCCCACACTTGAAATATAGGTTCTTTTCCTCAGGTTAGAGTCATAGAATCTTTTCCCCAGTTTAGTATCGTGTGGATTATTCCCAGGTTAGAGTCATAGGTACTTTCCCCAGAATAGAGTCATGGAGTCTTTTCCCAAAGTTACAGCCACAGGTTAGAGTCATAGGTCTCTTCCAGAGATCCTAACCCTAACCCTAACCCTATCTCTATCGCAGGTCTCTCACCCAGGTAGAGTCAGAGCTTTCTTCTCAGATTACTGTCATAGGGTATTTTCCCTGGTTGAGAGTGTAGGGTTTTTTTCTCCAGTTAGGGTGATCGGGTCTTTTCCTCAGTCTAGAGTCATAGGGTGTTTCCCCCAGCTTAGATTAATAGGATCTTTTCCCTAGCTTACATTCATAACTGGCTTCCCCAGGTGAGAGTCATAGGTCTTTTCCCCAGTTACAGTCACAGATCGAGTCCCCAAGTTAGTGTCAAAGGGTGTTTTTCCCAATTTAGATTGATAGAGTCTCTTTCCCAGTTTAGAGTCACGGGTGGCAGCACAGTGGCTCAGTGTTTAGCACTGGTGACTCACTTTGCTAGGGTCCTGGGTTTGATTCCACCCTCTGGCAACTGTGTGTTGGAGTTTGCACATTCTCCCTGTTTCTTTTTGGGTTTCATCGGGATGCTCTGGTTTCCTCCCACAGACCATATGTCTCATCCCCAGGTTAGACTCATAGGTCATCTCCCCAAGCTTTCATCATAGGGTCTTTCCCCCAGGTTAGAGTAACAGGGTGTTTTCCCCCATTTAGATTGATATGGTCTTTTCCCCAGGTTAGAGTCACTGGTCTTATCCCCAATTTTGAGACATAAGGTCCGTTCCCCAGGTTAAAGTTATAGAGTTGTTCCACAGCTTAGAGGCTTGGGGACAGCACAGTGGCACAGTGTTTAGCTCAGTTGCCTCACAGTACCAGAGTCCCGGGTTTGATTGCACCCTCAGGTGACAGTCTCTGTGGACTTTGCATATTCTCCCTGTTTCTTCATGGGTTTCCTTTAGATGCTCTGGTTTTCACCCACAGGCCAAAGATGTACAGGCTACTTGGTTTGGCACTGCTAAATCGCCCTTAGTGGTCAGGGACATGTAGATCAGTTGGGTTATAGGGGGATGGGTCTGGGGGTACGCTCGGGGGGTCAGTGTGTTCTTGTTTGGCCGAAGGGCCTGCTTCCACACTGCAGGGATTCTAAATCTTTTCCCTAGGTAGAGTCATCGATCACTTCCGCAATTTAGAGACATGGGTTCTTTTGCCCAGGTTAGAGCCTTAGGTCATTTCCCCAGTTTAGAGCCAATGGGTCTTTCCCTCAGTTTACAGTCACGGGTCTTTTTCTCAGTTCAGAATCACAGGTCTTTTCCCCAGGATATAGTCAGTGGGTCTCTTCCCCAGGTTAGTTGAGTCTAAAATTAGAGGGCACAGGTTTAAGATGAGAGGGAAAAGATTTAATAGTGGCCTAAGGGGCAACTTTTTCATGGAGAAGATGGTGCATGAATAGAATGGTTTACCAGAGGAAGTGTTGTTTTTAAAAAAACATCTTAATGCTTAAATGAATCGGAATTAGTGGGATTTGGTGCAAGTGCTTGGAAATGGAACTAGATTAATTTAGACTTTCTGGTCAGTGTGACCAAGTTGGATCGAAGATTCTGTTTCCGTGCTGTACATCTTTGTGTCTCAGTGACTGTAGAGGGATTATGCTGTTCCCTCCCCATTTCCTTTTTGACTCCCCCTCTGCTCTTCCGTAGAGTTTCCCACTATTAGCTGTTCCTAGTCTGTCTTGGCCAGATCCTGCCTTATTTTACTAAAATCTGCTCTTCCCCAATCCAATCCTGTTGTTGCCACTGGTCTATTTCTTTGTCCGTCAGAAGTTAAATTGTACCATGTTGTGATCGCTATTACAAAGCTGCTCTCTCACCACTACCTCAACCTCCTGTCAAGCCCCATTCCCCAGCATTAGGTCCAAAACATCTCTGTCCCTGATTGGTCCATTTACATCAAGGCATTTAAAGTTTGCCTGTAAACATTCAAGAAATCCATTCCATTCAAGCCCTCAAAACTATGCCTATACAATTGGGAAAGCTGACATTGCCTACCATAATTACCTTATCGTTATTATTTTTATACACTACCAGAAATTGTGCATGAATTTCCTCCTTAATTTCACGCTGACTCTCTGGGGATTGAGAGTAAACAGCTTGCAGTGGGGCTGCCTCTTTTTTTCACTCCTAAGCTGTACCTACAAAGCCTTATTCAAAGTCTCCTCCAAGATACCATCTCTCCTTAGATCAGTAACTATCTCTCTAACCATTAATGCAATGCCTCCTCCTCTTTTAGCCCCTCCTATATCTCACTGGAAGATTTTATATCCCGCTGTACTGTTCTATGTTCTATGTTCTATGCCTTTCCCTCAACCACACTTCTGTGATGGTTACAATATCACACTTCCATATGTCAATCATCACCCTTAACTTATCTATTTTCCCTATGATACTCTTGGCATTAAGATAAAGACCATCCAGCTTTGTCTTACTCCTTTGGAAGTGAATACAGCCACGCTCTCTTTGACTTGATTGTTTTACTGTTTGATGTTGTACCCTTACTCTGCCAACAGTCTGTATCCCCACCCCCTCCCGAATTATTTCAAACTCGGCCCATCAGCTCTGGCATACTGAGATAATAGGAACTGCAGATGCTGGACAATCCGAGACAGATGTGCAAGAATGTTAGTCCTGCTCTGGTTCAATGTGCACCGTCCAGTTTGTACAGGTCCCACCTTTGCTAGAAATGGTTTCAGTGATCCAGGAATCTAAAACCCTCCCTCCTACACCAAGTGTTAAGCCATAGATTCATCTACACTGTTCTCCTACTACTGTGCTCACTAGGATGTAGAGATTATATCACGCGAGGTCCTGCTTTATAGTCTACTGCCTACCTCTCTGAATTCTTGATGCAGACCTCATCCCTCGTTCTACCTATGTTAGTGGTACCAACATGTACCATGACCTCTGTCTTATCATTGTCCCCTTTCAGGATGCTGTTCAGTGTCATCCTGGATCCTAGCACCCGGGGGCAGTGCACCATCCTGTAGCCATGTTGATGGTCACAGTAGCACCCGTTTGGTCCCCTCACTAAAGGATACACGATTAGCATTGCCTTTCTTGTACACATAAGCTGCTTGTGGTGCCAGAAACCTGGTTTTGGTCTGTAATCCCTGGAGGAACCAGTGCCCTCATCAGCCTCCAAAATAGAATAGAGTCGGTCCTGGCATAACCCAATAATTCTGTTCTCATGTGATCTCACGTCATAAGAAAATCACACGGTAACCGCAACATTTAAAGTGATGGGAATGGGACCATGTTATAGCTAATTCAGGGGGGGAAAGTTCATATTGTACAAGTAGTGTTCTATAATTCTTTAATCGCATTAAAACCAATTTGCTTTGAAGAAACATGCGTTATATCAGAACAAACTGTACTGATTTATGAAAAGGGCCCCAGGGGGCTCCTGAAAACCTAACTGGTTGTTTTGGAAACATCAGCTTTCCTGCTCCTCTGATGCTGCTTGGCCTGCTGTGTTTATCCAGCTCTACACCTTGTTTCTCTTGGATTAACTGATGATCACCTATTCCCTTCCTTATTCAGGTCCGTTTATCTACAGCATGACCACCTCTCTGAAAGTGCCACCCTCAATGCTCTCTATATGTGTTACCCACAATGTTCTCTAAACACGTTACCCACAATGCTCTCTAAACACATTATCCACAATGCTCTCTATATGTGTTACCCACAATGATCTCTAAACATGGTACCCACAATGATCTCTATATGTGTTACCCAATTGCTCTCCATATGTGTTACCCACAATGCTCTCTATACATGTTACCCACAATGGTCTCTAAACATGGTACCCACAATGCTCTCTATGTGTTACCCAAATGCTCTCTGTATGTGTTACCCACAATGCTCTCTAAATGTGTTACCCACAAGGCTCTCTATATGTGTCACCCACAATGCTCTCTACATGTGTTACCCACAATGTTCTCTAAACACGTTACCCACAATGCTGTCTAAATGTGTTACCCACAATGTTCTCCAAACACGTTACCCACAATGCTCTCTAAATGTGTTACCTACAATGTTCTCTAAACACGTTACCCACAATGCTCTCTAAATGTGTTACCTACAATGTTCTCTAAACACGTTATCCACAATGCTCTCTAAATGTGTTACCCACAATGCTCTCTAAACACACTACCCAAAATGCTCTCTAAATGTGTTATCCACGATGATCTCGAAACATGGTACCCACAATGCTCTCTATATGTGTTACCCACAAAGATCTCTAAACATTGTACCCACAATGCTCTCTATACGTGTAACCCAAATGCTCTCTATATGTGTTACCCTCAATGCTCTCTATACATGTTACCCACAATGCTCTCTAAATGTGTTACCCACAATCCTCTCTATATGTGTTATCCACAATGCTCTCTATATGTGTTACCCACAATGTTCTCTAAACATGTTACCCACAATGCTCTCTAAATGTGTTACCCAAAATGCTCTCTATATATGTTACCTACAATGTTCTCTAAACGTGTTATCCACAATACTTTCTATATGTGTTACCCACAATGATCTCTAAATGTGTTACCCACAATGCTCTCTATATGTGTTACCACAATGTTCTTTAAACATGGTACCCACAATGCTCTCTATATGTGTTACCCAAATGTTCTCTATATGTGTTACCCACAATGCTCTCTACACATGTTACCCACAATGGTCTCTAAACATGGTACCCACAATGCTCTCTATGTGTTACCCAAATGCTCTCTATATGTGTTACCCACAATGCTCTCTAAATGTGTTACCCACAAGGCTCTCTATATGTGTCACCCACAATGCTCTCTACATGTGTTACCCACAATGTTCTCTAAACACGTTACCCACAATGCTGTCTAAATGTGTTACCCATAATGTTCTCTAAACACGTTACCCACAATGCTCTCTAAATGTGTTACCCACAATCCTCTCTATATGTGTTATCCACAATGCTCTCTATTTGTGTTACCCACAATGCTCTCTATATGTGTCACCCAAAATGCTCTCTATATGTGTTACCTACAATGTTCTCTAAACGTGTTATCCACAATGCTTTCTATATGTGTTACCCACAATGCTCTCTATATGTTTTACCCACAATGTTCTTTAAACATGGTACCCACAATGCTCTCTATATGTGTTACCCACAATGATCTCTAAACATGGTACCCACAATGCTCTCTATATGTGTTACCCACAATGCTCTCTATATGTGTTACCCACAATGCTCTCTATACATGTTACCCACAATGGTCTCTAAACATGGTACCCACAATGCTCTCTATGTGTTACCCAAATGCTCTCTATATGTGTTACCCACAATGCTCTCTAAATGTGTTACCCACAAGGCTCTCTATATGTGTCACCCACAATGCTCTCTACATGTGTTACCCACAATGTTCTCTAAACACGTTACCCACAATGCTGTCTAAATGTGTTACCCACAATGCTCTCTACACACGTTACCCAAAATGCTATCTAAACACGTTACCCAAAATGCTCTCTAAATGTGTTATCCATGATGATCTCGAAACATGGTACCCACAATGCTCTCGAGATGTGTTACCCACAATGTTCTCTCAACACATTACCCACAATGCTCTCTAAATGTGTTACCTACAATGTTCTCTAAACACGTTACCCACAATGCTCTCTAAATGTGTTACCCACAATGCTCTACTAAACACGTTATCCACAATGCTCTCTAAATGTGTTACCCACCATGCTCTCTAAACACACTCCCCAAAATGCTCTCTATATGTGTTACCCTCAATGCTCTCTATACATGTTACCCACAATGATCTCTAAACATGGTACCCACAATGCTCTCTATGTGTTACCCACAACGCTCTCTAAATGTGTTACCTACAATGTTCTCTAAACACGTTACCCACAATGCTCTCTAAATGTGTTACCCACAATGTTCTACTAAACACGTTATCCACAATGCTCTCTAAATGTGTTACCCAAAATGCTCTCTATATATGTTACCTACAATGTTCTCTAAACGTGTTATCCACAATACTTTCTATATGTGTTACCCACAATGATCTCTAAATGTGTTACCCACAATGCTCTCTATATGTGTTACCCACGATGTTCTCTAAACGTGTTATCCACAATGCTTTCTATATGTGTTACCCACAATGCTCTCCATATGTTTTACTCACAAAGTTCTTTAAACATGGTACCCACAATGCTCTCTATATGTGTTACCCACAATGATCTCTAAACATGGTACCCACAATGCTCTCTATATGTGTTAGCCAAATGCTCTCTATATGTGTTACCCACAATGCTCTCTACACGTTACCCACAATGGTCTCCAAACATGGTACCCACAATGCTCTCTATGTGTTACCCAAATGCTATCTATATGTGTTACCCACAATGCTCTCTAAATGTGTTACCCACAAGGCTCTCTATATGTGTCACCCGCAATGCTCTCTACATGTGTTACCCACAATGTTCTCTAAACACGTTACCCACAATACTGTCTAAATGTGTTACCCATAATGTTCTCTAAACACGTTACCCACAATGCTCTCTAAATGTGTTATCCATGATGATCTCGAAACATGGTACCCACAATGCTCTCTATGTGTTACCCAAATGCTCTCTATATGTGTTACCCACAATGCTCTCTAAATGTGTTACCCACAATGTTCTCTAAACACGTTATCCACAATGCTCTCTAAATGTGTTACCCACAATGCTCTCTAAACACGTTATCCACAATGCTGTCTAAATGTGTTACCCACAATGCTCTCTAAACACGTTACCCAAAATGCTCTCGAAACACGTTACCCAAAATGCTCTCTAAATGTGTTATCCATGATGATCTTGAAACATGGTACCCACAATGCTCTCTATATGTGTTACCCACAATGTTCTCTAAACACATTACCCACAATGCTCTCTAAATGTGTTACCTACAATGTTCTCTAAACACGTTACCCACAATGCTCTCTAAATGTGTTACCCACAATGTTCTACTAAACACGTTATCCACAATGCTCTCTAAATGTGTTACCCACAATGCTCTCTAAACACGTTATCCACAATGCTCTCTAAATGTGTTATCCACGATGATCTCGAAACATGGTACCAACAATGCTCTCTATATGTGTCACCCACAATGATCTCTAAACATGGTACCCACAATGCTCTCTATACGTGAAACCCAAATGCTCTCTGTATGTGTTACCCTCAATGCTCTCTATACATGTTACCCATAATGATCTCTAAACATGGTACCCACAATGCTCTCTATGTGTTACCCACAATGCTCTCTAAATGTGTTACCTACAATGTTCTCTAAACACGTTACCCACAATGCTCTCTAAATGTGTTACCCACAATGTTCTACTAAACACGTTATCCACAATGCTCTCTAAATGTGTTACCCAAAATGCTCTCTATATATGTTACCTACAATGTTCTCTAAACGTGTTATCCACAATACTTTCTATATGTGTTACCCACAATGATCTCTAAATGTGTTACCCACAATGCTCTCTATATGTGTTACCCACAATGTTCTCTAAACGTGTTATCCACAATGCTTTCTATATGTGTTACCCACAATGCTCTCCATATGTTTTACCCACAAAGTTCTTTAAACATGGTACCCACAATGCTCTCTATATGTGTTACCCACAATGATCTCTAAACATGGTACCCACAATGCTCTCTATATGTGTTACCCACAATGCTCTCTATATGTGTTACCCACAATGCTCTCTATACATGTTACCCACAATGGTCTCTAAACATGGTACCCACAATGCTCTCTATGTGTTACCCAAATGCTCTCTATACGTGTTACCCACAATGCTCTCTACACATGTTACCCACAATGGTCTCTAAACATGGTACCCACAATGCTCTCTATGTGTTCCCCAAATGCTCTCGATATGTGTTACCCACAATGCTCTCTAAATGTGTTACCCACAAGGCTCTCTATATGTGTCACCCACAATGCTCTCTACATGTGTTACCCACAATGTTCTCTAAACACGTTACCCACAATGCTGTCTAAATGTGTTACCCATAATGTTCTCTAAACACATTACCCACAATGCTCTCTAAATGTGTTACCCACAATCCTCTCTATATGTGTTATCCACAATGCTCTCAATTTGTGTTACCCACAATGCTCTCTATATGTGTCACCCAAAATGCTCTCTATATGTGTTACCTACAATGTTCTCTAAACGTGTTATCCACAATGCTTTCTATATGTGTTACCCACAATGCTCTCCATATGTTTTACTCACAAAGTTCTTTAAACATGGTACCCACAATGCTCTCTATATGTGTTACCCACAATGATCTCTAAACATGGTACCCACAATGCTGTCTATATGTGTTACCCAAATGCTCTCTATATGTGTTACCCACAATGCTCTCTACACATGTTACCCACAATGGTCTCCAAACATGGTACCCACAATGCTCTCTATGTGTTACCCAAATGCTATCTATATGTGTTACCCACAATGCTCTCTAAATGTGTTACCCACAAGGCTCTCTATATGTGTCACCCGCAATGCTCTCTATATGTGTTACCCACAATGTTCTCTAAACACATTACCCACAATGCTCTCTAAATGTGTTACCTACAATGTTCTCTAAACACGTTACCCACAATGCTCTCTAAATGTGTTACCCACAATGTTCTACTAAACACGTTATCCACAATGCTCTCTAAATGTGTTACCCACAATGCTCTCTAAACACGTTATCCACAATGCTCTCTAAATGTGTTATCCACGATGATCTCGAAACATGGTACCAACAATGCTCTCTATATGTGTCACCCACAATGATCTCTAAACATGGTACCCACAATGCTCTCTATACGTGAAACCCAAATGCTCTCTATATGTGTTACCCTCAATGCTCTCTATACATGTTACCCATAATGATCTCTAAACATGGTACCCACAATGCTCTCTATGTGTTACCCACAATGCTCTCTAAATGTGTTACCTACAATGTTCTCTAAACACGTTACCCACAATGCTCTCTAAATGTGTTACCCACAATGTTCTACTAAACACGTTATCCACAATGCTCTCTAAATGTGTTACCCAAAATGCTCTCTATATATGTTACCTACAATGTTCTCTAAACGTGTTATCCACAATACTTTCTATATGTGTTACCCACAATGATCTCTAAATGTGTTACCCACAATGCTCTCTATATGTGTTACCCACAATGTTCTCTAAACGTGTTATCCACAATGCTTTCTATATGTGTTACCCACAATGCTCTCCATATGTTTTACCCACAAAGTTCTTTAAACATGGTACCCACAATGCTCTCTATATGTGTTACCCACAATGATCTCTAAACATGGTACCCACAATGCTCTCTATATGTGTTACCCACAATGCTCTCTATACATGTTACCCACAATGGTCTCTAAACATGGTACCCACAATGCTCTCTATGTGTTACCCAAATGCTCTCTATACGTGTTACCCACAATGCTCTCTAAATGTGTTACCCACAAGGCTCTCTATATGTGTCACCCACAATGCTCTCTACATGTGTTACCCACAATGTTCTCTAAACACGTTACCCACAATGCTGTCTAAATGTGTTACCCACAATGTTCTCTAAACATGTTACCCACAATGCTCTCTAAATGTGTTACCCACAATGCTCTCTAAACACGTTACCCAAAATGCTCTCTAAACACGTTACCCAAAATGCTCTCTAAATGTTTTATCCATGATGATCTCGAAACATGGTACCCACAATCCTCTCTATATGTGTTACCCACAATGTTCTCTAAACACATTACCCACAATGCTCTCTAAATGTGTTACCTACAATGTTCTCTATACACGTTACCCACAATGCTCTCTAAATGTGTTACCCACAATGTTCTACTAAACACGTTATCCACAATGCTCTCTAAATGTGTTACCCACAATGTTCTACTAAACACGTTATCCACAATGCTCTCTAAATGTGTTACCCACAATGCTCTCTAAACACACTACCCAAAATGCTCTCTAAATGTGTTATCCACGATGATCTCGAAACATGGTACGAACAATGCTCTCTATATGTGTCACCCACAATGATCTCTAAACATGGTACCCACAATGCTCTCTATACGTGAAACCCAAATGCTCTCTATATGTGTTACCCTCAATGCTCTCTATACATGTTACCCACAATGATCTCTAAACATTGTACCCACAATGCTCTCTATGTGTTACCCACAATGTTCTCTAAATGTGTTACCCACAATCCTCTCTATATGTGTTATCCACAATGCTCTCTATATGTGTTACCCACAATGCTCTCTATATGTGTTACCCACAATGTTCTCTAAACATGTTACCCACAATGCTCTCTAAATGTGTTACCCAAAATGCTCTCTATATGTGTTACCTACAATGTTCTCTAAACGTGTTATCCACAATACTTTCTATATGTGTTACCCACAATGATCTCTATATGTTTTACCCACAATGCTCTCTATATGTGTTACCCACAATGCTCTCTATATGTGTCACCCACAATGCTCTCTATATGTGTTACCCACAATGTTCTCTCAACATGTTACCCACAATGCTCTCTAAATGTGTTACCCAAAATGCTCTCTATATATGTTACCTATAATGTTCTCTAAACGTGTTATCCACAATACTTTCTATATGTGTTACCCACAATGCTCTCTATATGTGTTACCCACAATGTTCTCTAAACGTGTTACCCACAATAATCTCTAAACATGGTTCCCACAATGCTCTCAGACTCACAGATGCTCCACAATGTCCCCACCTGCTATTCCACATCTGAAACCCGAGCTTCCAGAAGCTGCAGCTGGGTACACTTCCTGCACACACACACCGGCATCAGGTGCTGTACCTAGATTCTCACAAGGAGCAAATCACAGTTTCAAGCTCTCTCACTACGACTAAACTGTTTAAAGTTTAAAAACTTTAGAAGACCCTTTCTTTAAAAATTTAGTATGGTTTGCAAATATCCACCAGGATTCACTGACCAACCGGCCACACCCATTTGTTCCACGTCACTTTCTGAACTGTAACATCTGACCTGCTCCTGCCCCTCATGGACCCCCAGATTCATACCATTCTGTTCCTGCTACCACTCTGAGCATACTAGCCTGTTTTAGTGTCTGCTCAATTTT